>NC_039274.1:16194712-16359214 GCF_003368295.1 Carassius auratus
TCGCTTTGAGTACCCAGTAAAGCGCTATATAAATGTAATGAATTATTAAACAAATTACATACTGTATTTACACACCTGCATAGTATAGTATTGTGTGTGTTTTTTTGTATTTTGAAGTAACATTTAATGAGCATTGCAGAATTGTTAATTATTTCTTCCCACAAAAAAAAAATAAATAAATAAATGGTCTATATGAAATGGTCATAGTCACAGGAAAGAGTCTTCACTATTCAATAGGCTATTACGACTTCTCGCAAAGAAAAAAATAAAATAAAAAACATTATATATATATATATATATATATATATATATATATATATATATATATATATATATATATATATATATATATATATATATATATATATATATATATAGTTTCTCTTTTAGATGATTTATTGACTGGAAATGAGAACTGGTGATATGCTTTATGTTTTAATTTCTTTGTGAAATCTCGCAGTTTTGGGAATTGTTCCAAACGCCTGAGGATAGATCTCATTATGAGCTTTGTAGGGCAACTGCCTAATCTACGATCTCATGAAAAAGTAAAGTGGATTTTAACACTTCAAAGAGGTATTTCATCCCAAGGATTTCCACAATCATTTGTTAATATTAGATGTAACCTTTCATCCCCTCTATTTCTTGTTTACTCTGTCAATTTATCCATCTTTCTTTTTTTCTTCTCATTGATACTTATGTTCAGCATCTCAATTGAATGAAAAGATAAGAGCTTACTGAACTCAAATGCTGAACTGGGGCCAAACTTTTAGAATGAGGAATGAAATAAGACCTTGCAGTAGCTCACAAACTGTGCCTGTCAGTATTAAAACACATTTATCTTGAGCACAATCAGACAGAGGGGTGGGATGAAACTGAAGAATGTGCCATTGCACAGTAGTTTGTCTTGAGCTTTGTCACCTGCGAGTGCTAGAACCTATTAGTCATCTGACACAACCATAGAACATGTTTATTAGGCCAATCAAATAAGTAACAGCAAACATTTTTCAATAAATACATGAAAATAGTGAGACATTTTACAACTCTGGGCCTTTGTGTTAATTCATCCCTTTTGAAAATTGGGAGACAACATTTTCCCAATTATGGGATACCACAAAAACCTCTTCTGGCTCATTAAAAACTGAAATAAATTAGCCAACCTGAAATAAATTAAATAATATTCCATCCTAAGTTGTAATAATTCATTGCTCTGTGACACTTTCCATTATGCTCCAGGTTAATCAAATCTCACACACATTTGATCAAATGCTAATATGCTGGCAAGCTTGAGAAAACAAACAGCGAGTAATGACTCTCGCAACATTTACAAAGGTTTTAACAAAGTCATAGCCAATATTAGCATTTTGTAAACTAAATGGCACAAATTGGAATCATGGGAGTTTGATTTACGATCCGTTGCTGGCATGTCTTACAGTTAAAAGTTGGTAAATTAATTGCTATCTCACATGTCTAATTATAGGTGTCCACCTCAAATTACATTAATTAATATGTATAGGTTACTGGATATAGCAACCAGAACTAATCAATTACATGTACCTGTCTGGTTTTTTAATGATCATATTTGTCAAAATATAACTGGCTTACACAACAATGGGACAAAGAATAATGATTTTTTTATTTTTTTTATTTTTTTATTTTTGTGCATAATTCAGATATGCCAATATCCCATTGTCAAAATCTAAAGGAGGCATACTGTCCGAAATAATACATATATCTTATTGATGATTCCTATATGGGCATAGATTTATTCATTTAAATTAGTTAAATTATATCGTTCAGTAACTTTTCAGGTTGAATAGTATTGTACATAGATTCCATTTACAACAACAGCAAACATCCTCCTTCTCCATGCATTTGAGGCAGAATTGAACCAGTTTTCTTTTCCAGTTGAAAGTGTTATTCTGACTGTACCTGCATCTCCACTGAGACCTCGGTCTCCTTGACCACTTCACCTCATGTTTGCAGGCATCAATTTCTGTGTTGCACAAGCTGGTGCCTGATCATAGCAATCAGGTGTCCCAAGAGCACCGATCTAGTGGTCAGAATAACACTGTCGAGTGCTTTAGCCACCAGCAGATGGCAGTCCTGGGCTGTTTTCACTAATAACCTTAAAACCTTTGCCTTCAAGCCATAACGTCTTGGCTCACTAATGCCTTTAGAGTGTTCAGATGTGCTATCAACACACAAAACGTACATTTGTTGAAAAATGTGTCCTAGAAGCAGCCACGGTAAAACGTAATCTCACATAAAATAATTTGGTCGTTTCTGAGTACATCTCAGAAATGGGTTTTAAAGTAGCCTACTGCTGTTGCTGTAAGATACAGCTAACAGTACAGATTTATCCATATTAAGTTTTTCTATGTTTGTATGTATTTATTATGCACTTAATATGTCTTTTTTGTTGTTGTTTTTGTTTTATTATTTATATCTTTCACCCCATTAAATTCTAACACTTATTTTTGTCCTCCTTCTTAAAGCATTGAGCCAGGTTTCTGGTATAATGCCTGGAGTAAACAAAGTCCCTTTTCATGACGCAAACTGGGCAACTGACCCATTTTCACCTCATGTTATTAAAATAAATAAATAAAATTATCTGTGCATGGAAAAAAGTCTCATATTGACTTAAATGTAAATGGGTATGTCCAGCTACATCTTATTCAAATCAACAGATGAACTCAAACTTCACATTCTCTGCTTGTATTTCTTCCACAATGACCTTCTTCCTCCTATGATTCCTCACTCTTTTTTAATGGAATATGTAAGGCTGTGGTTTTCACACACACACACAAATAATAATAATAAAAAAATAAATTGTGCAGAGAGGGGTCAAGACTGGTATTAATCAGAACAGATGCAGATCTAGGTAAGTCCCTGGAGTGCGCTGGTATCTGCAGCACAGCGGTGAGAGCGCAGAGTAAAGGAGACCAGACATAAGGAGGAACTTTCTAACCGAATCACAGTAGGCCAGTTACAATAAATTTACCTTTACCAAAAGGCCCTGGCACTTCAAAACGATTCTCATCCTGTGCCATCAAACCCCAAAACATGCTTGCTGTGATGTTTAATCTGGAACTGCAGCACAACACCTTACATCCATCAAAAATGCCAACTGTTGAATGAAGGCAGCATTTCAATTCCAGTCAAACGGATCATATCTACATGTCTCAAATATGCATTATGGGTGGCATGTTAATCAATTCACTTTCATTGTAGTCGTCAAAACACGACCTTGCATCCACCACCAGGATCTTTTAATGAGACCATAACATTGCTTTCATTGTTAGAAAAAAAGTATATATATATATATATATATATATATATATATATATATATATATATATATATATATATCTGCTTAAAGTCTTAAAAAAACTCAAAGAAAAAAAGGAAGCAGGGGTAAACTGCAACCAGACAGGCTGGTCCTTTATCTAAATGGAATCAGTCACCCAGCGATATTAAACGGTAAATGGACATGCTAGAATTGTGAACTTTGTAGCACTGTGGCTGAAATAGCCTGCCAATGTACTTTAGTGAGCCGCGTTCGTATTTATTTATTCTTCTCTACCCAGAAACACTTCTGACGCTCCTGGGGAGTGGCCTCTTCCTGCTATCAAAGGCCATCCCCAATGCAGTTCAAAAGATGGATGGTCCTGGGGGTGGGATCTTGATGAAAGGTAAAATCAAAAACACAATGGGCCGTCCAGCTGCCCAGCCAGGCCTCAAGAGGAAGAGGAAAGGCTGCTGATCTTTGTGGGGGAAAAGTTGACAGGCTTCATTTGTCAGGTCTGCTCAAGCTGCCCTGCCCTGCTCTGACCTGCCTTGACCTGGCACTCTAGATGTTGCTTTGCTGGGAATGTGCCTGTACCTTTTCAGGATCCCAATACACTAACTACAGTTTATGTCAGAGGATTTTAACCTGTAAATGAAATATCTGTATTTGTATTTATTACATGATCTTGTAGATGATTTTGGAATATGTTTCATTATTATTATTATTATTATTATTATTATTATTATTATTATTATTATTATTATTATTATTATATTAATTATTACACACAATTTAATATTCATTGAAAAAAAGTGATTGCTTTTTTTTATAAATCATTTAATTGCAACAATGGCTTAAACTGATCAAAAGTGACAGTAAACGTTTATGTTACAAAATATTTATATTTAATGTATTATATATATATATATATATATATATATATATATATATATATATATATATATATATATATATATATATATATATATATATATATATATATTGTACTGTTTGTGTTTGATCAAGTTAATTCAGTCTTCTTGAGCATCAGATACATTTTTATTTTTATTTTTATTTTATGCAAATACAATGCTTTGGCTTTTACCCTTATATTTTTTTATGTAAACATTGCTTGAATATTCCAGAATCCATTATTTCCTTTCTAATTGCAAGTCTTCTAAACCCTGAGACTTAAAATTACCCTGAAGCTATGACACACCTGCCGTGTTCCCAGAATTGAGTTTTTGTTGGAAAACAGTTTTGAAATGTTACAGTTGGCTCTAAATCTATAACTGTCCCTGTGGAAAAGGTGCCCTTGAGAAACAGGTGATTTGTTAATGCTGACATCAGCCAGAGAAAAAAGATATCTGCAGATCCTTTGTGAAAGGGGTTGTATGTGAACTTTTGTTAAACTGTGCATTCAGTTTACTTCATTTGCAAACTTGCACAACTATGTAGGTGCATGACTGACAGTGCTTCATGATTATTAACGGTTGTTTCTGCTAAAATGTTAATATTATTGAAGTAATCTCTTTTGACCAGGACACAATTAATTTAATTTTATCATGTAATATATAGCATATACTCAAGCCTATGCTAATTTTAAAAGGGCTCTTCAATTCACAAAAGACTGTCATCTCACATTGATTGGAGCATCTGATGCAAATTGTGGTCTTCATAGAGCTCAGTAACCTACAGTTCACATTCTTTTCCAATAAGTATGCATGTTGAATTAATTTCTTCAATAAAGACATGACATTAAGTTGTTACTGTGTACTCTGTATCATCTATAATTAATTCAGAACAAAAATCAGCTGAATTTTTATATCAAGTTAATGTAGCACCAAGGGATTTACAAACCAGCAGTAAAATAAAAATAAGACATTACAGCCTGATCCCAATGGATAATGGATTAAGTTCATATTATGCCGTAGGGGAACTGTTTTAAATTGTATGGGTCATTAGAAAACTATAGCCTACCTGTGCTTCAGAGAACCCAGGACAGTTTTAAAAGGAATACACTGACTGAAGAACCTGTAATGTATCCGCAAACCTGTTTTATTCTACAAAGAACCACATAGTCAATGAAATAACAGCGAGAAACGGTCTTAGATATGACATATCTAAGAACCAGCAAATCTACAAAAGTACAGAATGTGATCTGTCACACAAACAGCACACAGTCAGAAAACTGGGAGCATAAATGTACTTCTGATTTCTTTGCATTCAAGGAGAAACTGGAGGACTCTCGTTTTCCTCATAAATATGCATGCGTCTGGGCTATGGGGATGTCATTGAATATCCCTGTTTTCTGACCTCTTTAGCTATTGTTAATCCACCAAAATGCTAGACCCATTTCACAAAGGTGTACAAGCCCTGCCCATTTCCCTGGAGCTTCAACCAAGATTGGAAGTTTAGCACCAAGAATGGCTGTCTGATATGACAAAGTACAGAACATCAAGCATTATTTATGTTTTTATTGCTTAAATAGTGCTTCCTAACTCTGCCCATTATTTATTTTATTAATTTTATTTTATTTTTTTATATGAAATACATAAAAATAAAATATGTTGCATATACCGACAATTTTGCCTGATTCACCTACAAATGTGCAGAGTAGCACAGCTTCAAGACATAATCTGATTAAAACACCTCTGGGTTTTTCAACAGTACACTGGATGTAGTGGACCGAAACGCAAACAAAAAACTAATATTATTTCATATTTATTAATTCAATGGTTTATGTGTTTGGTTTTTTTTTTTTTTTTTTTTTCTTGTTTATTCTAAACAAGAGCATCTTTAAAAATGCTATACAAATTAAAACATTTTATATAAACATTTTCAATATAAACATGGACAATGCAACAGAAGCAATATTATTACATTACGGTTTGGTTCAGTTAATCTGTGTACATCCAGTAAAAGGACCAAGCAAATTAACATTTGCTAAGCAAAGATATTCCATTGTTTGACATAAAAATTACAACATATTCATGATTACAACTCCCTATGGCTTTAAACTCCTGGGTGAAATAACTGCATATCAAATCTCCAATATAGAAGGGCACCTACTGTGCTTTCAGAACTGATGAAAGGTTACTGGTCAAAAAAGTAGCTTAATTAACGTCTCTGGCTTGCAATTGGGAATTCATCTGTCACTTACATTAGCGATTGAGGTTTACAGTTTGTCAATCACCTATGTTCCCACTGAGCAAACACACAATGTATGAACCACCTATTTGACCTCATCATCAATAGCCGCCCAGCATGCCCTTTTCCAACAAAACATATTGCCAAATGAACATCAGAATGAAACAGTCTGCTGTAGCCTTTGAACATGTCAGTGCAACAGACAAAAGGTGATCTGGCTTCAAAGTTCTCAGCTTGTGAAAGGCATCTGAATTGCGCCCCACATACACAATACAAATCATCTTCTCTGTCATTTCCTGTCAGTGAAGGCTCCACTAGAAATAGAAAGAGCATCGCACTGGCTGAACTGTCCAGAGGTCTCATAATGCTTTCTAAATTCAAATTCCTCACTGGACTAGTAAGGCTTGCAGGGGAATGGAAAGAACTGGTCGTCAGGCTCAATACATAACCCTGATCCCATTAGAGACAGACCCACAAAATTGAAGAGAGGTATTATGAGGTCTTAGCGCAAGACAGCAACTAGAGGATTGTTTGATGGAGGTCAGAGAGGCTCTCCCATGCTGCTGAAGCACTCTTTTTGTTTGAACCCCTCGAACAGATTTGCTCTAGGCAAAATGTATCATTTCCAGATCTGAACCCACTGAGACATGAACTGCACTGAAGCAGGTGACTGATCCGGTTCTGCTGTTAGTCTTTTGGGTAATACTGCATGCATGAAAACACTGGTCTGTCCATGATACAGTGGAACAAAGTCTCTTCTGTAGCCCTTGGCCACTTTTAATCTGCAAACCCTCAGCAGCCCCAGTGGTATCAGAGGTGTATAATTAGCCTCCTGCTTCCTGTCCCAGACACCATGGTTTAGAGTTGACTATTTCTACCTGCTTTATTGATTGTTAGCTTTTGCATTGTTTTGTCTGTAAGATCATAATTGAAAATTCCAATAGAGCTTGTAAAACCAAAAATATGTGGCTTTTTTATGCAAAGATTTAATATACATTACTGGTTAACAGTGTTTCAGTGATTTCTGAATTAAGTTGAAAAAGAGTAAAACAGTTGCATTAATAAATAATAAATATTCTCAGTCAGACCATTTATCCTGTTGTATATTAAATGCCCTTTTTTAACATGCATTCAAAGTCCTTCAATTATCCATCGTGTTCATTCAAAAGTCAAAATCAATGGGGTAAAAAAAATATAAACGGTGAAAGCCAGGATCCAGCATATGTTCATAAAATCATAAACATGGTTCCACATTGGCTACGTTTACATGCAGCCAAATAATCCATGTGTAATCAGATTGATGGCTCAATCGGACTGAAAAACATTCATATAAACACCTTAATTGATCCGGTTGAAATTTCGATCGGATTGAAGGGGGTGGTTTATTCCTCTTCTTATTCGATTGAGCGTGCATGTAAACACTTGATCGGATTGAACCACGAAACTGAAAGGACTGCGCAAGTGCAATGACACAGAAATAACGTAATGACGTATGACGCACAGAACAAGCGGCTCTTCCTTTTGAATAAAGTGTTGTATAAATGCGTGTCCTGTCATTATAAAACTCTCCTTTCACTCTGCAACTGTGAAATGAGCAGGACAACCTTGTTTTGGAGACTCATCCACAGGCAACCCGGTTTGGGCGCAAGGAGGGGCTTTTTTTTTCGTGATAAATATGAGCAGCACAGCACAGCAAAGCGGTTTATATGTATATTTATCGATAAACGGGTAATTATTAAAACAAATAAAGAAACCCTGTAGGAGAGTGGTTATTATCTGCAAACAGTGAGAAACTCTATTTTATCTATGTCACTTTCACTTTTCACTTTCACAATTTGAGCAGTGTGCAAATGTTAAAAAATCTATTCCGAAATGTAGCTTGTGACATATAAACCCACACATCAACCCGATCACTTTATTTAGTGTTCATGTAAACATTACAATCAGATTCATCAATCGTAATGAATTCATTCCGATTAAACCAAAAAGTGTGAATGTAAACATAGCCAGTGTTTTAGTGTACATGCAAGATAATAAAGCATAACAAGGAGAGAAAATAAGATGTGAAATTAATGGCATTTACATCAAACATTACTAGTTTTTTTTTTTTTATGATATGTAAAACAGCAGTAAAACTGTACTATCAATCTGTAACACCACAATAATTTGAGGTTCTCAAGCACCTTCGGCCCATTCACATGCCCAACTTATTTGAAGTATTTCAAGCATACTCTCCTATCATACTTTTAATTAATTCTATAAATCATTATTAATAACCTTTAAAGCATCCCATCTGCATGTCTGTAATCACCATAGTCAATCTTTGGTGTCAGTTTTGATTGCCAATCCATGTCCTCCTCTAATTGACCTTGTCCATTGAGGAAAGAGGAAAGTGAATTGCCTTCCATCTGATAGTCGATTTATTCCTGTGCTGAATGATGAGTGCTTAGATTTAGTTCTGAAAAGTTTAATTAAATCAGGTCTCTTTGAGAGGCAGAATGAAATGCCAGGTGAAGGTGAGCATGGGGTTAAACCATGATTGTATATTATGTGATGATGTGATATTATCGAGCATCACGTTAGTTCAGTCAGGCCACGTTAGTCACGCTTGCATCAGCTGACAGTCAGCTGTTCTTGACGTGTACCAATCCAGTCTTGACACCTATTACCTGCGGTCTATTTAAATTCCCATTCTTCAACGTCTCTTCCATTGCATCGCTCCTTGCAATTAACTGATCGCATCGCTGCTTGCAAACCAAACTGTTGCAGTTTGTTTCAGAACATCTGAAATCTAAGATAAGTGAATGCTATTTTAATCCATATTGCTGTGTAAGTTGCCTGGTGGTTAACATTGTTTTGCATCAGTTGCAGGAACGAATATTAAGCATGTTTGCAGCAGCATTTATATGTCTGTGTTCATACACCTGGAACAATACGCAGCTAGAGCATGCAATCGCTCTAAAAGGACACGCCGATAAGGCCATTAGAACAGGGTTAAATGAGACCAGCATTCTCGTGTAAGAGTTTCAACGGGGGCTCGCTGTATTAGCGGCAAAATCTCAATGTCACTGGTGTTTATTTCTAAAGTTGATTTCACATTAGCTGTGTGAGTGTTTTCAGATGCACGCAGCTACAAAAGGACGCATCTATTGCTCTGTGGCTTCTATACATAGGCTTACAAGAACGTGATCTCAATAGCCACGTTTACATGTATTTTATTTTTTCATTCAGATTTAAAAATTCGGTGGACTGTTATCTTATCTGATATGGTGTTTACATGTGGTCGTGCTTTCGATTTGGGACATACTAAGTGGCCTACGATGATATGCAAATTACCAGAAAAAAAAAATGCCTGCGGTTGCATTAATATTTTTAATAACTGCTCGCACTCGCTTGGAATTAAGACTAATATTCGAACCTTAATCTGATCGCCGAAGCGAGGGAAACCTCCCCCACATTAGGCACTGTTTCTAAATTACACCAAACTGCCAAAAAAGTGTGAAGCAGCCCTACGCACTGCATCCACCAGCTGCACGCATGAGCAGAGTCTCCCACACAGCGCTGTGTTTGCGGATCAAAGTGATAAACCGCTTCCAGGGCAGCAATAAAGTGTAGCAAGTGTTTTTGTGTTCTTGGCATCTCAGTGATGAATGTTTTATAAACAAGACCAGGTTGATGCAGGATTTGCACATCATTTGCTATTAAAACATGGTAAAAGACCCCATTCAGGTAAGTACAACTCAAATTCTGGCCATTCAAATTGCATCAGTTGTGTTGGGGAGTTTTGGCATATGGTTGTTTTGGGGGTTTGTCTTGCTGCTCTCGCCGCTCTGTCCAAGCATGGCTGCATGGACAGGTGTGTGGAGTGTTGCCCAGAACATAACCAAACCGCCAACACTAACTGTATGCAATTATAATTGTCATAATATACTTGACGGAAGTGGTCCTGATTGAAATCGAAAATCGCGTTAGTTCAGTCAGGCCACGTTAGTCACGCTTGCATGAGCTGACAGTCAGCTGTTCCTGACGTCTATTTAAATTCCCATTCTTCAGCGTCTCTTCCATTGCATCGCTGCTTGCAATTAATTCCCTCCTCCAACCCCAACTCCACCAACTGGAAGCAGTCTCTATCAAATTTGTTTACAACTCACGTAATTGTGAATTGTAACTATATCATACCTGTAAAGTATCCCGTTTTGGCCGGGAAAGTCACGTACTTTACCCTTCTTTCGCGCCGGGGGGTGTGAGGTCAGATGACAAGAGTTATATCGCGGGAAAAACAACAACAACAAAAGAAAAAACAGAGATGGTTGATGGATGCTACGAAAGAGAGTGAAGGCACACCTGCCAAAAAAAAACAAAACCCATGTGTAAATACCGTTATAAATTGGACAGTGAATTTACTTTTCTGAAGAGGAGCAGGGTGGGGGACAGTAACGCGTTTTGCAAATGTTTTAACTTTAGTATTTCACACGGGGGAAGGAATGATGTATGTCAGCATGAGAAATCCGCCAAGCACAAGCGCGGGCTAGAGACACAAAAACATTCCCAGGCAATGTCAGCATTCATGACGAGAAATGCCACCGAGGCAAACCAGGTCACAAGTGCAGAAGTAAAAATGGCAATGCTGTGTGCCAAAAACAACATTCCTTTCTCCTTCCACGACGACTTCAACAAGTGTGTAGCTGACATGTTCCCGGACTCTGCTATTGCACGAAAAACTAAGGCTACACAAATCATCAAAGGTAAGTAAAACGTTATTGTGGCGAGTGGGGCGGGGCCCAGAGGCGTGGGAACGAGGAGTGAGGCCAGGTGTAGTGATTGGAGATGAGCTGCACCTGCACCCCACCGCTGGTCTCGAGTCCCACGTAGGAGATGGAAGGATATAAAACTGGAGCGACGATAGTGAAGGACGAGAGAGGACCAGGCCTGGGCAATATTTTATGTTTGCTTTTTATTTTGTGCGCACCAGTCGTCTGTGAGTGGCTGGTGCACTGTTTTGTGTTTATTTTTGAATTATTAAAATGTTTTGATTGTCCGCCGGTTCCCGCCTCCTACTTCCTGATGAATAGGAAGTTTTTATCATTACAGTGGTGCCGAAAACCCGGGAGAAGGAGGGACGCGCTGCTGAAGATCCCTCGCCGCTGTGGTGAATCCGCGGTGCCATCGAGCTGGCGATGAAGTGTGCAAACATGGATGCTCGAGGCGGTGGGCTGGAGTGAGTTGCCGGGCGTGATGTGGAGGGGCGGTTGCCGTCCATGAGGGAGCGGAGGAGTCGGCGCCGTCCGCCAGGGGGCCGGAGCCTGCTGCCATCCGCCGGAACGGGGGACTCCTGCCAGCTGACCAAAACCGGAGGAGCCGTCACCGTCCACCGGGTAAAGCAGTGCGTCTGGGAACCAGAATTTTTTTTTTCCTCTCTCCCCTCTTTCGTCTCTGTCGCTCCTCCTTCCACCTCCTTTTCTCTCGCCTCGTCTGTCCTACCCCCAGGTTCCCGCAGTTCCCCGTGAGCGGTCTCCCTCGGAGGGAGTGGGGGGGGGGAGTAGAGAGCAGTCTCGAGGGGCGATGGGGGTATGTGGCGAGTGGGGCGGGGCCGAGAGGTGTGGGAACGAGGAGTGAGGCCAGGTGTAGTAATTGGAGATGAGCTGCACCTGCGCCCCACCACCGGTCTCGAGTCCCACGTAGGAGATGGAAGGATATAAAACTGGAGCGATGATAGTGAAGGACGAGAGAGGACCAGGCCTGGGCAATATTTTAAGTTTGCTTTTTATTTTGTGCGCACCATTCGTCCGTGAGGGGCTGGTGCGCTGTTTTGTGTTTATTTTTGAATTATTAAAATGTTTTGATTGTCTGCCGGTTCCCGCCTCCTTCTTCCCGATGAATAGGAAGTTTTTATCATTACTGTTATAAAATGGTTTTTAAATCTGTTTGAATATTCTAACATTTGAGCATTTACAACCCATGACATGCATGTTGTAGGCTAACTTACTAGCTAATTACTAGACACTCAACAGGTGCCATAGCAGCAGAAAAGCAGAACTAGACGAAGAGTTGGCCAAAACATGCCGATCTCAGCCTTTTTCACTGATGTGTGACGAATCGCATAACAGAAAAAAAAGACAAAGAATTTGTCATCCTTACTAGACTCTACGATGAGGACACTCTGCAGGTCACTACAAGATTCCTGGAGATGCCTATGTAGGAAATGTAGGAAATGCAGAAAATCTTTATGTAAAGCTTAATGAAGCATTAAGGTAAGGGGAACTGCACTGTGTTCTTGACATGTTACGTAGATTGCATTTAATTGCAACCTTAATTTTTTTCTGAGATGTTTTTTGGAATTTATTCCTGTTTCCAATAGAAAAAGAAGCATCCCATTGGATAACTTGATTGCCTTTAACTCTGATAATGCGAGTGTTATGAAAGGCCGCCATAACTTAGTCATCATCAGCAGACTGAAGACCAGCCAGCCCCACTTCCAGGACCTTGGCTGCATCTGCCACCTGGTACAGCTGGCCACTGGCTGTGGCATCAGAGCAGCCCAAGTCCCAGTGGAAGACATCCTGGTGGGGATATACACCCACTTTTATAAAAGGTGAATTAATACATATAGGCCTGCTATTTCTCTAGCTTAATGCTGTGTGTGTGTGTTACAATGTTACAACACACACACACACACTCACTCACTCGCAATTCCAACCACTAACAGAGTAATTTTCTATTTCTCAGTGCAAAAATAATTTGTTAACAGTCATGAAGAGGTGGAGAGGAGTGTTAAAGTGCGTGATCTGGCAAGCCATCTGCGTGATCCAGTCGTGAAGACCTACTTCCTGTTCCTGAGTGCTGCCCTTAAGCCTTTATCTGAATTTAACATTGCCTTCCAGGTGGGTGTCAATGATATTGAATGAATGAGTGAATAATAGTATATAATTAAATTTCAATCAAGACCACTTCCGTCAAGTATATTTAATGACAATTATAATTGCATACAGTTAGTGTTGGTGGTATGGTTATGTTCTGGGCAACACTCCACATGCATGTCCATGCAGCCATGCTAGGACAGAGCGGGGAAAGCAGCAAGACAAACCCCCTTGGGGTACAGAACAGAACCATTATAAGCATACATAATTACAATTCGAAATTACATGAGTTGTAAACAAAATGTCAGAGAGACTGCTTCCAATGAAGACACTGTAAAGAAAGAACAAGTTACATAAGATTACAGGTTCAGTTGGTGGAGTTGGGGTTGGAGGAGGGAGTTAATTGCAAGCAGCAACGCGATGGAGAGACACTGAATAATGGGAATTTAAATAGACAGCAGGTGATAGGTGTCGAGACTGGATTGGTACACGTCAGGAACAGCTGACTGTCAGCTGATGCAAGCATGACTAACATGACCTGACTGAACTCACGCGATGCTCGATGTTTGTGCTCATTGTAGCATTCTTATTTCACTTTTATTTTGATGTGACCATTGATATTATCTGCAGTCAGAGGGAGTACAAATTCACAGACTTGAAGAGGAGATGTGCAGGCTGATAATGAGGATCCTGAGCTACCTCATACCAGCCAGGACAATCATGGGTGTACCTCTCAGGGAGGTGGAGGAGAACATCAGTTGGCTGATGAAGATCTCTTTATCGGAGCAGACACAAAGACATTCATGAGAAGCACTGAGCTCCCTGTTGTCAGCCGAGAAGAAAATCGTTCAGTAATATATCTTTATATTACCCAGTAGTTATATTATAATATCATCTTTTGACAGTATGAGATTATAGGCTGTAGTGTGCGGTTCTAATGAGGAAGTTCTTAAGAAGATGTTCTCCTCCTTTCCCCTCGACCATCCACTCCTTAGGGACCTAAAGGTGCTGGTCCCTGCAGCTCGTCTTAACATAACTCCAGGGACAGGTAGATAATAGAAACAGTTTCCAAAAGGCTTTATGCCCAGCTCCACTAGTTACCATAGCAACCACCCTAGCAATGGTCAGACACACCTGGATTAATCACAGGTGTACTGCTCTCCTTGTGTGTTTCCATATGTGTGAACACAATTTAGCAGCAAGCCAAACTCCCTTCAAATAAAGACTGGAGCCAGGGTGTAGTTTTTCAAAACTCCTGATGTTTACTCCAATATGCTTCAAAGGAGAGTGAAACTATCAAAAACAATACACAAATAAATTGTTTTTAGTACAAAGAATACAAAATATATACACAATATAAAGGCTGACAGAGCAGAGTTACCAGTTGAGCAATTGGTGTATAAAATAACAAATAATTATTACCAATATAGCATAGGTAATAAAGAAAATATTCTCAATTTACAAATTTTACAATAATTACTTACTGACAATGCTTTCGAAGACATGAACATTAAAGAAAACTGGAGCGGCAGTCACATGGAGCTTAAAGCTTGAGAGAGCTGAGCAAACTAAAAACAAAATGGCTGCTCCCTTGCTTAGTCTGGTAATTTTCAAAATTAGAGTCCCAAGAGTGAAACACACAATGAACATAACAACAGGGTTCGTAGGGGTGCTTGAAATCCTTGAAAGTGCTTGAATTTTGATGTTTCGTTTTCGAGGTTTGATAAGTGCTTAAACTTTGGATAAAATGCTTGAAAAGTGCTTGAATTTGATCCTGGAAAAGGTGTGCAAACCCTGTAATCAGTTTGTCCAATAGTGTAAGGCAGGAAATAAAGGAGCTGGCTTAAGTTCAGGAAGTGGTGCAGCTGTGCATAAAGCCTATTGATGTTAGGCAAGGCAATGCAATTTTATTTGTATAGCCGATTTTTACAAACAATTTGTCTCAAAGGGCTTTACATTATACCAACATCCTCTGAGGACAGTTCCCCATTGATAACCAAACAAATAATTGGCACAGTAGCATATACTTGATATTGTTTAGATCTGCAATGTTCAGTCAAACACTTGTTTTACTTTACAGTGGAAAGGCTAGGGGCCCTGTTCCCTCAGTTGAGGCTGAAAGAGGATAAGGTGAGAGAGGCAACTCCCACAAGAAGACAGAATCAACACGTTCTGGGGACTGGTAGGAAAGGACATGAGGTTCAGTGAGCTGCCAAAACTTATGAAGGCTTTACTATGCATTCCCCATAGTAATGCAAGTTCAGAATGGGTGTTTAGCATGGTACAAAAGATTGTTACAGAGAATAGGATGACGTTAGACAACAGAACTGTTTGCGCTCTACTTTCATGTAAAATGAACCACTCTGGCCCAACCCACAAATACACTCCTTCCAAAACTGCTTTAAAGAATGCAAAGTCTGAAACAAATTTGTACAACAACTCACTACAAGAGTAAAAGAAAAGTTATGTGAAATAAAAAGAAAAACTGTAAAAGAAATGCAATATGAAATGAAAATAATGTGTGGAATGAAAATAAAATGTAAATGTAAAGACAAGCAATGTTAAATTAACAGAAAATATGCAAACAAGCCTTTAAATAAATGCTCTTCATATATATCCTTTTGTGTTTTCATTTGGGCTATAACACCTGTCTTAAAATGTAAGGGATATTGGAGCTTGGTTGGGGTGGTGGGACTGCTCGCGGTGGGCGCCGGGAAATTTCCCTTATTTTCGATATCCAAAACTTGACAGGTATGAACTATATATGCTTATAATGGTTCTGTTCTGTGCCCCGGGGGGGTTGTCTTGCTGCTCTCCCCGCTCTGTCCAAGCATGGCTGCATGGACAGGCGTGTGGAGCGTTGCCCAGAACATTACCATACCCGCGCCAACACTAACTGTATGCAATTATAATTGTCATAAATATTCTTGACGGAAGTGGTCCTGATTGAAATTTATATTTTCATATTAATTTAATTTAGTTTTCAAAGAAGCTGCAGTTAGAAAAATGAAAGCATAATTCTGCCAATAAGTTTTGTTAAAATTCCATCACAGATTTACATACTGTATACTAGATTTGTTATTGCTCTCAAGCTGTAAGAATTGCCATTAAGGTTTAGAGCTTATGCCCATTTGTTGAGAAAATATTTTAATAGTAACCAGAACCATGCAACTGAAGTTGAATGGTATTTCCTCAATTCTAACAGGTACCAAGAGATCTACCATCCAGGTACAAGTCTCAACCATGTTTAAAGTTGAGTAAAAGTTTCCCTCATCCCATACATCCCTGGAACATTTTCTAGTTTTCCATTTTTCGCTTTCATACAGTGCATGTCCATGAAAAATAAAGTCAGTTTAGGCTGTGAGATAAAGGCAGAATCTTCCAAACAGATTGTCACCAACATTACTGGAACTTGGGCTGCATCAAAGTACTTTGGGAACGCTTTGTGCGTGACCACACTCTGAATCACATGTCTAATCAGTCCAATGGAAGGGTGAGACGTCATGGGCAGGTGACTTCATTGACCAGGAAGCTTAAAAGCAAGTTTGGTGGAGGTGGCATCAGCTATCTGCCATTCAGCAAAGCGCTCTTTGTGTTTGTCAGTCCAAAAATTTGTGTTTGTTAGTCTTATTTAGTGTTGTCTGTCCAAAGAAACTAATAAGCTACACTATGTCTAAAGCTTAGAGAAAGTCTAAGCATTTAGAGGGTGAGAGCATTATAGACTGTGTGTTCCTCCCTGCCCATGTTTAATCATGGATGGGGATACACAGAGACTGTGCGTGGTTGGAAGCGGAGCACACAGAGTCGGCTTTTGTTGGGGCCGACTGCCTGCATTGCAAGCTTCTTCCATTGCTTACACTTCACTCCCGGAAGGCTCTCTATAAGGAGGGAGTCTTCGCCAGCATTCCTCGAGGTGCTGGTCCCACTTTTGCCGATGCGGAGCGGTAGCTGGAGATCTCTTCCTTACTCGCCAGATCTAGCTCCCGATCTCTGGGTTTGGAATCCCACTCAGTGGCTATTCCTCCTGGGGTGAGGGCTCGACGCTCTGCCTGTCTTCCTCCGAGGAAAGCATCGATGAGGTTTCACCCCCTCAATCGCCCCAGTATGAGGAGCTTTAGTGGAGGTGCTTCCTTGCACAGTGGCCAAGTAAAAAATTGATTGGCCTGCCAAGAAGCAGGCCAAGCTTCAGCAAAGCAAGTTAGATGAACACTTTCTGTCACCACCTCCATGCTGGAGCCTGCCATTTTCCCTATCTCTGCACCAAGGTGTCGAGGTCGTTGGCCAGGCATATAAAGTGTGACCTATAATTCCATATATAATTCCACGTGTTAATTCATAGTTCTGATGCCTTCAGCGTGAATCTACAAATTTCATAGTCATGAAAATAAAGAAAACTCTTTGAATGAGAAGGTGTGTCCAAACTTTTGGTCTGACCTGTATATATATATATTAACTATTCCTCTTAAGAGTAAGAATTATACCTTTCAGGTGCTTCTCAACATCAACAATACATCTGCAAAGGTTTCCTGAGCCTTCAAAATGGTCTCTCAGTTTGGTTCACTTGGCCACACAATCATGGGAAAGACTGCTGATCTGACAGTTGTCCAGAAGACAATCATTTACACCCTACACAAGGATCCACACACATTCATTGCCAAAGAAGGTGGCTGTATCCAAGCATGTTAACAGAGAGTTGAGTTGAAGGAAAAAGTGTGGAGAAAAAAAAAAGATAGAAAAAAAGGCACTACCAACCGAGAGAACCGCAGCCTTATGAGGATTGTCAAGTGTAATAATTTCAAGAATTTGAAGCTGGAGTCAAGGCATCAAGAACCACCAAACACAGACGTGTCAAGGAATTTGGATACAGTTATCATATTCCTCTTGTTAAGCCAGTCCTGAGGCATCTTACCTGGGCTAAGGAGAAGAAGAACTGGACTGTTGTCCAGTGGTCCAAAATCCTCTTTTCAGATGAGAGCAAGTTTTGTTTTTCATTTGGAAACCAAGGTCCTAGAGTCTGGAGGAAGGGTGGAGAGGCTCATAGCCCAAGTTGCTTGAAATTGTTGGAAACTCAGAAGCGAAGACCAGGAGACTCTTGGGTAATCTTCAGCAAAATTCTTTATTGAGAACACTCTGTGTGGCGCTGTAGTCATCAAAAGTCTAACTAGTCATTAATACATTGTAGTTTAAATACATTTCAAGGGTATGATGCACAGAGGTGGAAACAACCTAAACAAAGCATACAAATGCAATACAGGGATCAGCCTGACACTGGAAAACTCCCAGCTTTGATCTCATCAGCATAACAGTGTCATTTAAATACAGAGGTGCCTGACAGTATCACTGATACCTTCACAATATCGTAGAGACAAAGGAACAGCTGTGCCTTGAGTTTAGCAACTCAAGGCACAGCTGAGTTACACAATCAAGTGTTAAGTTTCCACAGTCTGTGATGATTTGGGATGCAATATAATCTGCTGGTGTTGGTCCATTGTGTGTTTTGACAACCAAAGTCACTGCACCCGTTTACCAAGAAATTTTGGAGCACTTCATGCTTCCTCCTGCTGATTAGCATTTGTGGATGCTGATTTCATTTTCCAGCAGGATTTGGCACCTGCATAAAATGCCAAAAGCACTAAAAGTTGGTTAAATTACCATGGTGTTGGTGTGCTTGACTGGCCCGCAAACTCACCAGACTTGAACCCTACAAAGAATCTAACAAACAAACAAACTAATAAATATTAAAACAAAAATAATCAAAGCCACAAAAGAGTTTAATTGATTAAAAAATATTACTGGTAACAAGTAAACAAACTCGCTCACTCCAGGCCACCAACAAACACATCTGAAGGTGGCCAATAAGCTATAATAAGAAGCTGTCTAAAAAACATAAGCTCTATTTTGAAGCCCTCAGAGTGTTGGCATAGACACACACAAAAAAGAACTTGATGGGAATAACTGTTTCATTATTTTAGACAATGTCCCCATGACAGAGATATATCAAACTTCTTTCATTTGAGACTTGAATGTGTTAGGCGATTGTTGAGGTGTTAAAAATGATATGCAAAGCCTTGTTTTAGCCTGATGGGAAAGCCATGTATTTATCCTCAGGCATGTGGCCTGGGACTCATACAGCATGCAGCTACAATGAAGGTTTTATAACCTGGCCTAGGGAGCAACAAGATCCAAGCTCTGAATGTGAGTCCTTGGTCTGGAGAGATTTTACCAGCTGATGGAACTATGTCAGACTCATCTGAAAGGATCGGTGGTGTAAATTATTGAAATGCCCACACTGGGCTTGGGGGTGGTGGTAGGGGAAACCAGCACAAGCTTTTGCTCCAAGACTGCCATTTAGAAGAACTGGCAAAGGGTCATAAATCCTCATTACTAGCACAATGTCTGACCTGTCATTCAGCTCTTAATGTGGAAAGAATTAAATTAGAGTTTGATTCTCTGTGTATTTAAATGGGATGAGCTGATTTGCATGTCAAACTATAGCAATGACAGCGGTAGCATGTGACTTATAATGGCATATATTTTCCAGCTATCAAGCTTAGTTACACTGCTTTGAACAATTAGCTTGTTTGCTGGAAAGGCTTGGATTTACATGAGAAATTAACATATTAGTGATAATTTGCAGTTTCTTGTGCTGCCTACACTATGCTCCATATTTGACCTGCAATGAATTTCTCAAACCTAACAAAATATTGCTATATTCATTAATATTAATTATTGGTGCAACTCACCAAGGGTACATTTATTTAATAAAAAATATAGTAAAAATCATTAAGAAATTATTTTAATATGTATATATATATATATATATATATATATATATATATATATATATATATATATATATAGCCTATAAACTCTAGACACAAGAGGAATTTTGTGCTAGATCCTTCAACTAAATTGTGCTTCATATCTATCATAAGTTAGTAAGTGGCTGGGAATGTTATTTTATATCTCTTTCACTCTCACAATCACATAGGCTTTTATTACAACTGAAAAAGAGTGAGTGCTCAAATTCCTTTTATTTTATATATATAAATATATATATATATATATATATATATATATATATATATATATATATATATATATATATATATATATATATTTTTTTTTTTTTTTTTTTTTTTTTTTGCATTTCACGATTTGTTTGTGGTTTCTTTCTCTAGAATCCTTGCACAAAGATGCAATTAACACTGATCACTGTCATGATCGCTATTATTTTCAGTTTTAGAAGTTATTTGACAATCTGCTTTTATTTCTATCCATTCCTGAAACAAACAGGTACAATTCCCAGGTAATGCATATTCTCTCTGTGAACACCCAAAGCCTTTTCCTGCATTAATAGCTCGTCAGGAGAGGGCCTGTACGAACATCAGAATTTTATCTCCAGAGGTGATGAGCATGCCAAATGAAGCCTCGACTTGGGAACAAACTTATCTTGCCAACTCGTAGGGATGCTCGGCGAACATTAAGTGAAACATCAGCAGTGTTGGGTATAGTTACTTTGGAAAGTAGTTAGTTAAGTTACAACGTTACCATCAATTAAAAGTAATCAGTTATGATACAGCGTTACCTATTCATAAAAGTAACGCGTTAGAGTACTCATGCGTTACCAAAAATTAAAAGCCGTTTGCAGCGGCTCACACATGACAGACACAGCCCCCGGCCCCTTTAAATGCACCTAAAAGTCGTGACTCCCGACAATGAATAACGTCAGTCATCCGACTAAATTAACACTGCAGGATAACAATAACAGGAAAGTCAGTCAGCAATCGGCTATTCCACATGGCGTTTTATTTATTTATTATCACAGAACATATTATTAATCAAAATTCGCACCTAACGTTACCCAGCCCAAGTATAGGCTACTGTATATTATGAGCACCACAAGATAACTCCTGATTTTTCTTTAACTTTACATAATGCAGTTATCAAAGTACAAGTATGCTTACTTGTAAACACAACCTTAAACAGGCTTGCAGATTTAAATCCATTTAGAAATGATGAACAACCAGCCAGCCAACGATCTAACAGAAATTAACAGCTGCCTGTCAGACAAAAATGATAACAAACCGAATTAAATCCTTCACTGCCACACAGGCAAATGACAAATCGCTTAATAGCCGAACTAATTATTATTAAAGTGTCACTCACAGTCACAAGCCTAAATTCGCTGTAACACAGTCCTCTTACATTTACTCCTCAAAGTATTGATTAAAACGTAGCAGAAGCAGATTTTCGAAACGTTTGTCCGACAGTCGATTTCTTTTTCGTTGACAAATTGAAAATAATGTGCGTACTTCCATAAACCAAACGCTGTCCTCTCTGCCATCTTGCCGGGAGTTCGGAAAAAAAAAAACACCACACACACTACACACACAGGGTCAGGCGCAGGGCACAGACGCATCACAGCCATTGACTTTATGATCACAGAGCTTCGGCTCCACTGATACATCCGCAGGTGGCACAGTAGACCTAGGACTACTGTCTGACAAAAAGCAGGCTGCAGTCGGGATTTTCCTTTCCTTAAAATAACGGATTACTTTTTAAAAAAAATAACGAAGTTACTGATTACTTACGCACAAAACTAACGCGTTAAGTTACACATTTCAGGAAAAAAGTAATTAGAGTACTCTAACGCGTTACTTTGTAACGCGTTACCCACAACACTGAACATCAGTAATGTAAAAACAAATGGGGGGGGAGGGGCGGGTCGAAAACACTTTAAGAATTGCAACAATTTATCAGACCACACCATAAATCTCAAAAAGATGGGGCAGAGACAAAAATGTTGGAGAGAAAGATGGTGAGATAACGCGAGATGAGGTAACACAGAGGAACTTCCTCCTGCTGCTACTCTCCTTCCATAACAGTGGATGATAAAATTGGCTAATTTAAGTGGAAATATATGGATGTGTTGTCTCTTTGGGGTGTTTTGTAGAACATTTAGGAGCTCATCTTCACGCAAGAGCTCTTGTCTCCAGACCAAGCTGTTCTTTAGGCAAGGGTATAATTGGGCTGCTGATGACATTTATTCGTTTAACATTGGAGTTTTCCATTTAAAACGGGCACCCGTGTGATTTGGAAAAAGACAAATGAGGTTTGTTCTATGCTCGGGAGCAATGAGATCGGTGTAATAAGATGCATAAGGATCTGGAGTAAAGCATTTTGGCAATGTGTCACAAAGTTGCGGCCTATGGGAGGGGTGGGCAGGAGCAAACTCTCACTGTTGCCTCTTGTCAATTGCCTCTTGTCAATCAAATCTGAGTATATAATAATAAAGTTCAGCATTTTGGGCTTTGTGCTGAGCGAGAGTCGCTCCTCTCAGTGGAACAAGCCCAACCTGTGATTTTAAACACCTAGAAATTACTGTCATGTAACTTTTGTATATCCCATATTAATATCAGTGATAAACTAACATGGGTATTATTTGTCTGATGCACAAAGGAAACAAGCAATGTTTGGGATTGAGCAACGAGCAGGAGATAAAAGCACCAACTCCAGTCTCCATAATGCTAAAAATCGTTTCACCCACACAATAAAAGTGGAGGATATTTCAGAGCGGCGAGCTTCAGGGCCTCTGCACGACCTCTGAAGGATGTTATTTTATGTTTGGATCAGGTAGAGCTGATCAGGCTTCAAAAATAACTGGATACAGCAAGTGTATAGTTTAGCCATGTGGCAGACACTTTTATCCATAACAACTTAAATTGCATTAAAAATATACATCTGATCAATTCATGCATTTCCTTGAAATCAAACCCATGATTTTGGCATTGCTAACGTTGTAATCTACTGTTTTAGCTACAGCAACAAATTAGACATTTTCAATTTGGTAACACTTTATATTAGCATTCTGTTATAAGTCATTTATAAATTATTAGTTAATAATGAACTAATCATTTACAAAACATGAATATACATTTATACATTATTAATAAGTAATACGTTACCATTTTAGTAATGTTTTATTAATTCAGTTATAAGTCACTTATAAGTTATTGGTTAATGATGAACAAATCATTTACAAAACATTACTATATGTTTGTAAATGATTAATGAGTGGTATGCTAACGATTTACAAATGTGTTGAAAGTTATCTTAAAAAAAAAGTTGAAATCATGAATTAAATAAAACTGTTCATTAGATGGTTTATAAGTTATTAGTTGATACATTATTTTTCACTGCATGTATGCTAAAGCACTATTTTTTAAGAAGAGTAACTCATTTGTTTTGAAGTGGATAAACATTTATAAATGCCTTAGTCAGGTGATTCCAGTGGATTGTGTTAAATCCTTTCACTCATCAGCTCAGACTTGTGTTCTGTGTGGAGTGTGTGGATCTAGTGATGAAGTGAACCTCTCAACTGCTTTGACCTTCCACTGAAGCTCACATCAGGTTCACAGAGTTAAAACTCCAAGTGTGTCAGAGAAGACAGCTGTCTATACCCTCACCAGTCAGTACTTATTACACACTACAAAGTGTTCAACACCTGTTATAGATGATGTGTAAGCGCATAAATAAATAATTTACAATGCTTTTTGCATCCCCTAATTTAAAGTGTAAACTATTAATCACTTCTAAATGTGTTACATATCATTTGTAGACCCTTTCTTACATGTTACAAATTATTTGTATATGTAAACAAGTAATTTATAACACTTCCTGCATCCCCTAATCTAAAGTGTAAACTACTGTATCCATCACTTCTAAATGTGTTACATATCATTTTCAGATCTTCCTGTTACATGATCCATCTCATTCCATTACTTTACCCAAGCTTGAACTTAATTTTTAAAAATAAATAAATTAACACTCTGCCACCATTTAATTTTGTATTTTGTTTCCCATGCGACAGCTGCTCTCCATAACATGAAAACACACCATAAACGTAGTCCATTATTTTGTGCATTTTATTCCAAGTCTTCAGAACTCGTACGATATCCCCATATGAGAAAAAAATAAAAATAACAGTACATAGCTGCCATCTCATCCGTTAAAACTTTCAAAATTGGCGCTTCAACACAATGACACTGGTTTGCGGCAGTGATGTCAAACCTTGCTCCTTATTGGCTGTCACTTGTTATTTGCGACCAGCATAGATTGTTTGTGACTTACCAAATTGTGTTGAGTGAGATGCTTTGAAGGATGGAAATGCTGATCAGGAGAATGTTTGCTGGGATTAAACGCTTTAATTTAATTCTGTAACTCTCAGAAAACTGGTAATCTAGCACACGTGTCATTTTATCTGTTCTTTATAGTGCTTTTTGTAATGTTTTAAATAAATTATTGTGACTAATCTACATGTATCTGCCTGTTACACTTTGTATATTGTCAAAATGGTTACGTTAAAGATTATAGGGTGGAGTAGGGAGCTTAAAATTATATTTTTTTTTATACAATAGTATATTAACTAAGACAATAGTCACTGTCAATATATCTATATTGTGTTTTAATTTTGTGAAGTGGCTAAAAAGTTGTGTATAAGGAGTGAGTTAGAGGCTCAAAGATATCTATATAATAGTAAAATATTTGCATATAATTAGCATAAAATATCTATAATTTAAATATGATATAAGGGATTTGTATAGATTTGTATATCCTGTAACTGAATGGTATAGCAGTTTTTTTTTTTTTTTTTTTTTTTTTTTTTTACTTTAGATTAGGGGATGCAGAATGTGTTTTAAATTACTTGTGTACATATACAAATAATTTGTAACAGGTAAGAAAGATCTACAAGTGATATGTAACATATATACAAGTGATGCATAGTTTACACTTTAGATTAGGGGATTCAGAAAGCTTTGTAAATGATTTATCCATTTATACAAATCATCTATAACAGGTGTTGAACACTTTGTAGTGTGTACTAAGTACTGACTGTGAGGTTATAGACAGCTGTCTTCTCTGACACACTTGGAGTCTTTAACTCTGTGAACCTGATGTGAGCTTCAGTGGAAGGTCAAAGCAGTTGAGAGGTTCACTTCATCACTAGATCCACACACTCCACACAAAATACAAGTCTGAGCTGATGATTGAAAGGATTTAACACAATCCACTGGAATCACCTGATTAAGGCATTTACAAATGTTTATCCACTTCAAAACAAATGAATTACTCTTCTTAAAAATAGTGCTTAAGCATACCTGCATGTTTGTGCTTTTGAACACAGACCAGCTAACAAATCTGCCAATAAATCGTACACTGATCATTTACTAATGGTTTGTTCATCATTTTTTCATGATTAACAATTGTTTATTGAGACATAAATACTTAAATGATGTATAAGTGATAATGTATCAACTAATTACTTATAAACCATCTACTAATAATCAGTTTGGTTTATTTCATGATTTCACCTTTTTTTTAAGATAACTTTCAACACATTTGTAAATTAGCATACCACTAATTAATCATTTATCAACATATCGTCATGTTTTGTAAATTGTTTGTTCATCGTTAACTAATAACACATAATTGACTTATAACTGAATTAATAAAACATTACTAAAATGTTAAATTATTACTTATTTATGAAAGTATAGTCATGTTTTGTAAATGATTATATCATCATTAACTTATAATTTATAAATTACTTATGACAGACGTTATTATAAAATGTTACCTTTATTATTATTTTTTTTTTAGCTTAAATGTTCATCTGAAGAAGAATTTGTGTACCCTGTCTTATGCCTCATGGCTTCTTGTCTAAAAAACAAGCAAAGGCCTTCTCTTAAACAATGATAAATACATTTGAATACACAAATAAGTGGGTAACGGTTAAAATGCCACATGCCATTTCGCACCTCAGTGAGGGTGACTGAGCTGTCTAAATATTTGATATGAGTCTTAATATTCATTCCTTCTGAAGTATTGGTCATACTCATTGGTCATTTGGGTTTGCCTGGCCTCATTTGCCGGTTAATTGCATTCTATACTTGAGCTAAAGACCTGTCATCTGTTTCTGTGGTCCCATTTATCTTACAAATAACCTACAGAAGGTATGCTGCACCACCTCGCAATGCTAAATGAGATACTTTTTATATACCGTCAATTTGGAGAGCGTTTGCCCTAATTTTCTTTTACTTATTCCCCATGTATTACCTTAGTGACAAAGTGTTCTTGTTAAAATGTGCCTCATGTTTGATACATATTTTTAAAATAAAGAATGGATGGATGCCTTCACAAAGTCTCCCCGGATTTTGTGCTAGATTCGATAATTATGCATTTTTAATGTATGCGGTAGTTTCAGAAGCAGCATGACACTCCTTATTTGAGGTAGATTAATTACAGATACAAAACAATCTAACATCCTCTACTGAGGGTACATCAGCAGCTGCAGCTTTCTTTCTGCAGAGTTCATCAAGACAATCTTCACAGTGATCAAGGAAGTGACTAATTCAGAGGTCTGCCATGCTGGGAGAGAATCTGCGGACTTGACGTAACTGGTCAGGGAAGACTTGCGTGTTTTATGTGACTGTGAGTGAGTTTCATTCAAGTTCATCTTTATTTCTCTACGTCCTAGCTCCTTCAATTGGGGCTCATCCCGCTGTGCACGCTGTCCCTATTCCTTGTAATTATGTAAATGACATATTAATGAGGTGTAATTCAGAATTCATTAAACAGCATGGATAAACTGTTAAAAGACACAGCTTCTTAATGAGCGGGAATGCGTGTTTCATCATCAAACTAGCTGCTATGCTAATTGTTTACCTACCACTGTTTCATAAATGCAGCACATTTATACCCAGGTCATAGATATTTATGTGAATTGTTTTAATCACTTAATAAATCAGGTGAAATGTTAGCCATGCTAAATACCATCTGTGCTCTACAATCTTTACAGGAAGCAGCATGGCATTACAGCTATCTAGCAGCTAAAATTAGTTGGGTGCCCAGAGCTTAACCTAATAAGTCACTAGTGTCAGTGATTTACCAACTCTTGCATATGTTTCAGAGCCCTCCTGCGGTTTAGAGTACTCTGACTGTCTCCTGGCCAATGAAATGAGTACAGTTTCAGTGTGGAAGGTGATGGCTGATTTCTTGTTTAACGAAGGGCCAATCGGAAATGATATTCTGGTATTCTGTCTGAAATTATATGAAGAAATATTTCCCTTAACAAAGACTTTGGTGTTCAGCGAGCGTTACATATTATTATTTCTGATTTTACATTTTATTCAAATGCAAATGTATCAAATGACTTCTTAATAAATATATTCCAAAAACTGACAATCTTAACCAACTGTAGAGAAGGTCAACTCAAAACATCAAAATTTGAAATCTTAAATAAAACAATGTTTTGTCATACATCCCACAGTTCAATGTCAATGTATCAATTTACTTTAAATATTATAAGATAGAAAATTTATTTGAGGACATACAGTAGATAAAAATTACCACCAGCCATGCCACTTTCACTGACATGAACGTGAATGTTAAGATAGCTTTCTTCAGGTAATATAGAGCCCTTGTGCAAGTGCAATATACTAGTGAAATATTAGATTTCAATTAATGACCCATATATATATATATATATATATATATATATATATATATATATATATATATATATATATATATATGTATATATATATATATTATTATTATTATTTTTTCTTTTTATGAATTCTTATTCTAACTTATTTCTTCACTATCCCAGTGAAACAGTGAAGTGTTAAGTATTTTTGTACTGTTAATGATGATCACAGTATGTTAAAAAAAGAGAGAAAGATGGCTCTAAATATGTCAAGCATTATGACAGATTATCACTCAAATTATGGCATGGCTCCTCAGTTTGAAAACACTCAGCACAAATTGTTGTATTTTACAATCCTCTACAAACACCTCACCACACAGGGGTTTGACATTTCCCGGTGGACCGCTGGCCAATATGGGCCGGCCCACCCGGTACACAAATATATATTTTTAAATGTCAGAAATTATAATATTACATCTCTTTTCTACGCAAATGGATGAGTTTGTGTATCCTGCGGACGACAAGGAGTGTGTTTTGTTTGCATGAGTGTTTTGCCCTCCCTCCCTGTTTAGTTTGGTCTACTCCATTGCGTATCTTGAAACATGCCTCCTTTCACATCGTCTAATTTACAGAGAGAGAGAGTCAGATTTATCCGGTACAGCGAATTTCTCTGCAGCAGCAAGGCAACTGTATACGTTCACTTAAAACATAACCGACTGTTTTTACGAGAATACTGGCAGAGCCAATTATTTTGAGATAGTTTTGTGTGTTATGTGTTCATTCCGAAATTATGATACGCAAAAGATAAATTAATTATGTGTAGGCGCATTGCCTAAAATGCTGCCCTCAGAGCGTGCTTTGAATGAGTGCGAATCAAGTTAGGAATTTATATCACTGTTCAAGATAGTCCGTTGGGCAGGGAGGCGATACATTTTGTAGCCCGACTGAAAAACACAATAGCCCCGGGATGATTTTGCGAGCCCTGCACCTCAGATCTATCCAGTTTGTGAACCACTGGTTTCCACACTGGTTTCGTTCAACGAATTGAATTATTATTAGTATTTTTTTAATTGACTCAAAAGAATCATCTGTTCACAAATTGGATCATGAACTTGTATTACCAAGCCAAAGATGATCTATTATTGAACATCTCGAATGAATAAAGACTTCAAGTTCATCTGTAAAGCACATAAAGCTATCGTTTGAGTTTATAAACTTCTATTTCATGCATGATTCGTATGGATCTGTTAAAGGTACAGGTTGTAGGACCTGCCACGAGAGGGTGCACTATCAAAACAATAACAATTGCGTGGTTTGATGACGCTAAGATGGAGCGTGGAATGATGGGATTTGTTGTCTTCTACCAAACCGCTGACAGTCATCAATCAGATGGAAAGATAAATCATGAATTTAACGCGAGTTCTACGATTTGCGCGAGTAGATTACATACAATGTCAATGCAAAGACGCAATCAGACTATGGATCAGACAAGTCCTCGCGCGGGTCTAGAGATGCGATGCCCCGAGTTTTGTGTGTATGCCCCATAATACTAATCTTGTTGATCGTTAAAATAGCATACGTTTTCTGTAAAGATACGAATCAAAACAACTCACCTGTCGAGTAAAACACAAGTGAGATCGGCAACTCTTTCTAGTTGAAGTTTGTCGCAAAGCTCCTATCCCATTTGTCCAGGACACTGTTGTCATGTGGTTTCTACGTCAGTAAAGGCGGTAACAAAGGGTAACTGACGTAATTGACAGGCGACTGCACTGCCCCGTGTCACTGTTTAAAATGAGAATTTTCTCATGATTTACAAGTAGTTGAAAACATTAGAAATATTGTTAGTAATCAGCTGGACAATATATATAACACTAGCCTAGTGGTTTTTGAATATTTTATTGCAAATATCTTACAAATTGTACCTTTAACTGAATGCTAAGTGTGAGTTCTAGGAGAATGTTTGTGTCATGATGAGCATGTACAGCTGCTGCAGGCAGGTTATTTTGTTTCATCGGAGGATCAGTTGACCTATTGTTTAAAATCCCAAAACTGTTTAATTAAATATTAATTAATAAATTACATCAAAACGGGTGGATGCGTTATGAAGTGGTGGGCTGCTGTGTGCCAGAAAATCCAGGGCCATTTTTTGGTCCCAGTCCGCCCCTGTCACCACACATAGGCTCAGTAAATCAATTAGGTTTTAAAATGGCATGTATTAATATAAAACTATAAAAAGCTCTGTCATAGAGGACTGGCTTTAGACTTTAATTAGACAGGGTAAACAAAAGGATAATGACCCATAGACTGCACCTATCTCCACTGTGACCCTTACTAAAGTTGAATTCAGTGGGCTGTCGAATGGCCAATTCTTCATTTGATTAATGTGTCCATGTCCATGGGGTAATTCTGGCAAGGTTCTTGCCTGACATGTCTGGAAAGTCCAGCTGCTTAAATAGCAAAGAAGCACTTAATTCAAATGAGCTGATCTGAATTGCAAATAAAGCTAGCTTAAAAGGGCTAAGGTCTGTGAGCTTGTGTGTCAGAGTGTACGTGTAGTTTGTGCACACACTTTGTGTGATTGTTGTGTGTATATATGTACAAACATCACTTTATCTGTATGTCATGTCTTTGTATATGCTTTCTAAGATGGAATGGACAGAAAGCCATACTTCATTTTGTAGCTAGGAAATGAAATTATTGGACATTTTCTAAACATTACTTGCAGCATGATTAACATATATTGCAGTGTTGCCCTCTGATGTAGTTTTTATTATTTTACCTGCTCCCTGTAGAAAGACACTGTGAGAAGTTATGTTATAATCAAAATGTAAATTACATGGCATTGTTTTCTTTTGATGTGTATTGCACTCATCGGCCCTCTTCTGTCAGTCCTCCACTGTACAGTTCAAATTATAATGGAGTGCATTTAAAATTGCACCTTGCCAATAAACTCGAATATTTACTGATCCCCTAAGTGTCCCCTATCTGCCTAAATGCCATCTCAGACTGCCATTAAAACACCATTATATGACACCTGGTACATGTAATGATTTCAAAATGAGAGCTGACAGCTCACTGAAATGTTAATAAAAATCAATTAATAGTGAAGAATTTGGATGGATCGGGCCATAATGTTTTGTTAGTGTTTGGATGCACAGACAGTATGGGCTGACTGTGGCACACAGAACAAAATGTACAGTACAAGCCCAACGACATGCCAATGACAGGAATGATATAGTATGACTAACCAGATCAGTGAAATACTTTTACATGTGCAATTACAAAAGCATGTTTTGATTTCTGTGTGATGGGAAGATGAGACAGGCTGCAAAATCAAACCAGAATCAATATAGCACTGGTCGATCTCCTAGAGATCTGTTAAATGCTAGAGATCTGTTAAATGCTTAAAATAAATAAATAAATTTAAATCACAAACACAACAGAAAATGTTTATCAGCTGTATGGCAGATTAGAAAACATCTGAAATTAAATCTTCCAGATGAAAAAAGAGCACATAAAATAGTTAGGGTTTCATCTTTGAGGCAAGCACACTACAGATTTTATTATTATTATTATTATTATTGTTATTATTATTATTATTATTATTATTATTATTATTATTATTCCTTATTAATCAGTGTTGCTGAATGAATCAATGATTTAGTCAAAAATACAGACAAATCAGTTCAAGCTGTAGCCTATATAAACAGTACAAAAAGAGTAATAAGTTAATAAGCTATTCCGAATTCAACTAGTCACTTGTTTCATTCCTGTGTGAATTGGTGTTTTGAACAAGTCATTCATAGTGTAACATATGTAGTAAAATGTAGCTAACATAACAGCCACTTGTTTCTTTACCAAAATAATCAGTTGAAAAGTGAATTGTCCCACATACTTGTAATGATGGACCTTGCAATATAAATAAATATATACATAAATATAAATATAAATTAAATTAATGCCCCTATTATAGTGGATGATGGATCATCATCATCATCATCATCATCATCAACACATAATACTAAGCATGTTACAATAAGTCAATAAATGTATCTGCACATTTATCTTAAGGAGAGCACCTTTTCACACTATCACACAACACATGTGTGATTAAACAATGTTTTAATGTAACATTACAACAATACTGGCAACATGATTAATGCCGTAGCAAGCAGCTACACAGCGACCACATAAACTACAAGCTGTAATCATCCTCCTTGTCAGCCTTCCATCAAGTGATTTCAAAAGTGCTAAATAAAAATAGGCAGTTTAGCCATGGATTGCCTGTTAATCGTTTTGGCATTTTTGCTCCAATGTGCCGTGTATTTCTTCCAGAGTAGGATTTGCATTTGCATGTTAATGGAGGTTAAGGGCAGAAGCCACTAATTACAATCCGGCAAAGTTATGCCTAATGGTCCACTAAAGACACATAGTTCCCATAATTCCATTATGCAAATAGCACCAAGGGCTGGAAGCTCGCAACCTGGGCAGACCTTAAAGGGACTCCATGTCTGGCATCTGCTAAATGAATACAAACTCTCCAAGCTGAATTTACTGTGGCACAGCAGGGAGGTTGGGAATTCACTTTAATTCATAATACTGAGTAAACATTAAGAATAAAACCTGTCTAAGACATCCTAAATGTTGGAAATAGAGCAACAAAAAACAGTGCACTGTACTCCTTAGCTGACTATTAGTATGTATTTGTTAAAATGAATGGTAGGAAATCAATAAAAATACAATGAAAAATAGTATCATGTTATGTACATATTTCATTACTATAACAAACATAAAATAACAATAACTTTAATAATAATACAATTACGATGATGATTTTTATTATATTTCTAATAAAATGTTATGTTTTGATACATAACCACACATCTCCAAGAAAAAAAAGTACACCTCTAACAGGCCCGGACAGCTACTATGAAAGACAACCCCAACCCCCAAAAATAATAATAAATAATAATAAATAAATAAATAAAAATAAACATTTTTGAACATATGGCTCTAGTTCTAATGTAGCTTCAGAGACATAATGTAGGGTGGTATTGCCAGGGACTAGTGGATGCCATGGCATGACAGTCACTAAGCTAAGTCCATGACCCCACGGGTCTGCCTCAAAGAGAGGAATCTTCCATCTGAACAAGTCCATATGGCCAATTATGAGAGACATCCAGGGAGAAAAAAAAAAGTCCTAGTTCAATCCTTGCGATGAGAAAAAGCAGGATTTTCTGGCCATACAACAGTTAGAAAAATGGAGTAAATGAATAAAATAATGTAAGTACAGTCAAATTTGATCACTTCAAGGCTTTATTCAGCAGCCTCTTATATTCGTGGTTTAACCTTGCTAGCAAAGCAGGGTGAACAGAGGACTCAACCCTGAAGCTAATGTTCTCTCAAAAGAATATTAATAATAAATAAATAATAATATGACCTAGCACTGTTACTGTCTATTGTGCTTTCATGTATGTTTTCAGTGTTTTACAGCCTCAAACCAGTCAGTTTATTCATTCATAACAAGGATAGGAACATGCACACATAAAATCTTTCAATAGGAATGGGTTATTGAAAATGATGTAATACTTCCTGAGGACTTGCAAATCCTTTCTGGCCCAAAATGCAATAACACTGTATTGAAGGAAAAGTGAATGTTAGTTATAATAATTTACAACAGCCTCTTGCATGTTACATTGTGTTTCAATGCCATATGGTCGCACGTTTTCATTGAAGTTTTCAAGTGCAAAGTTCCTCACGCTTTGAATGTGATTTTATCCTGGATTACTGTTTGGTTATCATAAAGTAAATATTACAAGAGAGAAAAACAGCCTGAGACCAAGTGCTCATTTCCTGTCTTTTGACCAGCCAACAAGTAATGGCCTTCAGAAGCAGATGATTTCTCATCCTTGTAGGTGATAATAATATGAAGTATTCTCATAAAAGTTAATAGCGAAATGTTTTATCTGCCAAGCATCCAGAGCACTGTCCTTTTGTCTGTGGTATCACTGAAAGTGTATGGACTGGAGAAAATAGCCTACATTGATGTCGATGGAATTAATTAGCAATGAAAAAATGGCAATCAAAAATCATTGGCTTATCATAGCTAGTCCCTCCAGTTTAAATTGTCGCACAGTTAAACCACAGATGCTCCAATAAAATAATCTAACCTTGATTATCTTAAAGACCACATACTTGAGGGTGAAAATTGCTTGTCAATTGCAATCACACAAATGGTAAATTCAGTGAGTGACAAATGTTACAAGGTGAGTATTGCATTGAATTAATGTTGCAACCATCTTGCAAAAGTGAAAACATATTTGGGCTCATACGACCCCCTTTTAAGTAGCTGTATCCTTGCATTTTAATAGCAAAATATGTAATCTCACAGGAATTGCCTTGGAAACAAATCGGCAATAACAAAGGTTTTATCCAAAGTGATCTTGAACAAACCGCACAGAGTATGCATTTTCACATTGCTCAAGGGCAATGTGTGTGAAACAATAAAAGCTCTGGTGTCATTGTAAACGACTGTGTGGCACATTAAATGCGTCAAATGAAAAACCAGGAGAAAGAAGGAAACGGCTCACCTCCCTTCCCTCTCGTCTGTAATCTAACCACACATACTGTAGGTCTCAACTTGTTAAACCTGATATGTGATGCTAGGTGAATAGCAATGTGCTTACTCTCAGATGCTGTTGCTTGGTGCAATTCATTGGAGTCATTCTCTATTAGAGTTGAGATGAAGAGGACTCGTCCTCTTTGACATTGACTCAGCTGCCATTATCATGGCTGATGGTCCATGCTAACAGTTCTCTCTTTGCCATACCGGTTGCCATCACTTCTTGTGAGTGTTTTGGTTATACATCACTTCCATTCGGTTGTGTTTGTGCTCAACATATTTTATTGCTGTGTGTGGTGTAAATGATCCCATACTCTATCTCTATCTGAGATGATGTTGCATGCAGTTGGTGTCACTATTTGGAGAGCATGCTGATACCGAGATGCTGGGAAAATATGTTGACTGATCTCAATGGAGTGATGTAAGTGACTTCAGCATGTGTGTTCAATAGCATAAAAATGAGATTATGATTGATTCTTCAGATGAAATCTGCCTAGGGTCCATTAAGCCACAGATCTGATTAGTGCATCTGTAAAATGGCCTATCAACAGAACAAAAAAGCACTTAGATTCAGCACTTTTTAAAAACAACACGTTAAACCAAAGCATTAAACATTATTTAAAACTGTTCATATATATTCTTGTAAGATAATTTCCTTACAGCAAGAGAACAGGCAATATATGTAAGAATAAAGTTTGAGAGCTCTTTTCAAAATATTTTATGGCACATGCTCTAAAAGCTAATAAATGTATGCAATAAATCAAATATTGCAAGGTGTTACTTCCATTAGACAGGAAAGCAAGCTACACACCAACGGTATTCAGCAGCTCTTTAATTTGTGCTGTTGAAAATGAATCAGTGAAGAGTTTGTTATCTCGTGAAAAGTTTAGCTGTAAGGAGATTAAGAGCTCTAGGCAGAGACGGAAGGCTGGATTAAATCCTCGTTTAACAACCTCTTGTGTGTCTTCAGCGGTTATACAAATTCTGTGCTTTCCACCTGTTGTGCACCTTCTGCTTTCAGGTTTTGGGAAAATATACTACTCGCCAAGCTAAAATTCTACACATTGCTTGATGCCTTCTTTTGTCAAAGCTCTTTGCACAGTATTTTCCCACTTTGTGTCGACTGTACTGGCAAATCTACTGATACCAGGTGCTGCTGGAACTGAAAAATGATCTCTTACAGGGCACTAACAGGACCTTCCTCTCAAGATGAAATGGACTTTTAATAATGGCCTCCATGTGGCAGAATCCAGAAACAGGAAACCTGTTAAATGTGAGCTGTGTCACATCTCCTGGGCCCGTATTCATAAAGAATCTTAATGCAAAAAGTAGCTCCTAGTGACAAAATTCTAAGAAAATTTGTAGAAATGTCGGCGTTTACTCTTAAAATTAAAGAAACAATCCTAGTAAAGAAAAAAGTAATTCAGAAAGCATCTTAACCCTTAAAAGAGGTCTTAAGGTCAAACTTGTTAGGAGCACAGACGAGGACTTTTAAGAGGCTTAAAAGTTTATTTAGCAGGTGAGAAAATGGCAGAGACGAAGAGGCAGAAGAAATGTGTTGCAGACAATGAGTTAATAAGACGTTATTGATTATATAATAATTTATAATTTGATATATAAATTAAATTAATCACTACATTACGATATTTGGCAGCTGGGAAAATGTAACAATGCAATAGTGATGATTTGATTCTGTCACAACCTTCTGTAAGCAGAGTGATCACACAAACAATTACAGCACTTTCAGAACATCTTATTGTGTTACAGTTCATTTCGTTTCCACTGGACATTCCTACCTTGCAGGCTCAAAAAACTGCATTTATGAATATAACAGGCTTACAGGAGCGCACAAGCAGAGGGAATGAACAGTTAATAGTTTGTGCTATACACTCCCATGTCTGCTTCTTGTCCCTTGCTGTGACACCCGGCCCAAATTTTCCTCTAAGAATGGCCTTGTGTTCATCTACTAACTGGGCTAACAGTAAATACTGTTCCTCTGTCCAGTTTGGCTTTCTCGCCCTTCTTGGTTTTGATTCCATGTTTGAAATATTAAAACAACATTCAAACTGCCACTTAAATAGGACAGCAATCACTGGAATTGGAAAGAGTGGAACACTTTTTATCATTCTAAGCCAATCAAATACCTTATAGGAAATTAAAAGCATGGTAAATAAAAAAAAAGGATTTAGATACACACATATAATGTGTGTTTGTGTGTGTGTGTGTGTGAGAGAGAACGGTCAAGTAGGAAAAATTACGCATGTAAAATCAAAGTGAGAATTAGAATAGACTGTATACTTAAAATCACTCTTTTTTTTCCTTCTTGTACAACCAACCAATCACAGTCTTCAAAAGATTGTGTCATACATAGCAACGGGGTCAACCCCGCCTCCACACTAAGATAAAAGTTTTTGTCTTTTCCTTACTCAGAGTTGCTCTCAGATCAGTCCCGAATCACTCTTAAGCTAAGACTCCTACATAAAAGTTTTTAAGCTAAATTAAGAGTTTTCTGAGAGAATTCTTAGAATCTTTATGAATACGGGCCCTGGTGTTTTTTGTAATGCAATAGCCCTTCAAAATTGTGTTGTAATCTGGGCTCCTCCAAAGCACTTTCATACTTCTGTCGAAGAGCCGTAGGGTAGCAACTTTTCTAACCCTAACACTTTAAACCCTTTCCCCCAAACGGACGTCTTAATGGTGTCAACGTGAGGGACAAGGTCTCGACTTTTGTAACAGAGCAAACTCTTAGTCCCATCATCCTTGCTGTGTGCTGTAATTGTAGGAATGGTGTCAGCACTCCTTTTCAGGAAAAGAAAAGAGAGGGAGACTGGGATGGGAGGGACAGGGGCAGGAGTTGTAAAGAAAGAGAGTGAAACGAGAGGCTAAGCTTCAATCCACTTGACCGAGCAGGTCAACAGAAATAAATGACTTTCCCCTGACCAAGGCTCTCTCATCTGCTGTACCACTGCTGCCAAATCCTTCCCTCAAGGACAAGAGGGCTCACTTGACTGCAGTGAGACAGAGATAAAACAGTGAAGCACTCAAATCACTGATGGAATCTCCCTCTCTCTGCCCAACTTCCTCATCAGTCAGGAGTCTTTGAAATTGCATTTTTAAAAATGATTGTATAATTAGAATTGGGCTATCGGAAGACGTTGCACTAGCTGCATTATAAGGCATGGAATGTTTTTGTGTGTGTGTGTGTTGTTATTTGATGATGGATCCTGAAATGGTTGCCACATGCTGTGCTCCACTTTGGAACTAAAAGGGAAGTTCTGGTGAATTTGAAAAAAAAAAGTTTATGTAACTTTAATTTCCAACTGATCTTCCCTATCCTTTGCCAAAAGGTGAAAACTCCTTGTTAATCACAGAAGGTGAAAGACCATGCAGGTGTATAAATGAATCCTTCTGCACATCTGGAGATGTAAGTGGTGTGAAATGTGTAAATACTGAGCAGATTTTTATCTTGTGTGCACTTTGTTCTCAGCAAACTGGAGGAAGTCTCTCTAGTTCCCACCTAAACAGACTCTAACAAGGTTGGTGTGCCAAGTGGCACAACAGATGGCCCTCTGTTCACCATCACTTCCTCTCACATAATGCTTTGGGAGCACAGAGAACCCGTTGGGAGAGGAATCAGTAGCTTTCCTCTATCTGACCAAGTGAATGAAACCAAGAAGCCACTCTGTAAATCCTCATTATTTGAACAAAGTCTCATTGTGGTTTCAGGAGAGTCGAAGGACAAAAGCTATTGTGTACCTGCTGCAGATATGCATTGCATTTCCTGACTCGTTATCCATCCTGCGGTCCTGCTGCCAGAAAAGCTGATGCTGCTTCCATTTGGAGTGTTTTGCCCTCTATGCTCTGGCTGCCACATGTCTGGGCTGTTTCATGGATTGCCAGTGTACCAGATGGAACAACTTTTTAGTTGCACACCTATTCTCCATTGTTTTTCCCTCAAGCAACCAGAGTTTGACACATTTTTATACATTATGTTACAGTTTCTTGAAATGTCTTTATGCCCCTATCATTTAGTGAGCTAAAGAGACAGTTCCTGTCATCATTCATCCATGTTCATGTCATGACAAACCTTTATGACCTTTATTACCAAGGTTTTTTTTTTTTTTCTCCCTGTAGTGAAAGTCAATAGTTCCTCTTCAGGAACTCCAGCTGCGTCAGAGAACGCTTTGGGAACGCCTCGAGTGTGACCGTTTCTGAATCAGGTGTGTAATCAGTCCAATGGATGGGTGAGATGTCATTGGCGGGTGATGTCAGAGACCGGGAAGCTTAAAATCAAGTGCAGTGAAGCCGGCACCAGCCTTCTGTCATTTAGCAAGCGATCTGTGTTTGTGTGTGTCAGTCTGATATTCGTTGGTGAGTCTTATTTAAAGTTATTTGTCTATCATCATGTCAAAAACTTGTGAAAAGACAAAACACAAACTGGGCGAGGGCAGGCAGCATTTCAAGCTTGTCTGCCTCGGAGCAGAGCATGCAGAGTTGTCTCTCGAGAGATCGCAAATGAATCTTGTTGAGGGAATGGAGATGGGCGACCCCATATCTTCTTCCTCACCCACCAGATCCAACACCCATTCTCTGGGATCGGAAGCGCACTAACGCGCTACTCCCCCTCCCTCTCCACCTGTCATCTTCTCACATCAGATTACTATGGCAATGTGGCGGGGATGAGTGACCGTTCGTCTCTCGATGCGGCATCATCTTTAAAGGCTCCGGCACTGGCTTCCAAGCCACTCGGAGGCGGGTCAGGCTGGTCCGTGTCTGCACACCATGTTGATGTTACAGGCATACCAAGCTGACCTGCTCAAGGAATTAGATGAGTGTGATCACATACAATCTGAGGATAATACAGAGCTCAGTAGGACTGCTGATTTGTTTCTCTACGCAACCAAGGAGACCACTCGCACCATATTGCAGCAGAGTTCCAGCGGTTTCTCCCTCATCGCTCTCTAATTCCAGAGGCTGCCGGGTGGGGCCAACCATCACTGAGTACAGGGAGTTCTGGAGAGAGTGTGACGGGACGTGGTCTGTCTGCTACTAGTAGCCACATTCTGACCGGGCCGAGTATGGTTCTCGGAGCTGATTTCCCTCTTCAAAGGCTCTCCATGTGAGATTTCCGTCAGGTGTGATTTCTTCTCACAAGCCGAGGGCATTATAATCCACCCCTGCCTGGAGATGTGGAAGTTATGGATGTGGCCTCTGAGGGGGCACAACTCGTAGCTTCTGGTCTTTCAAGTGAGGTTGTTGAGACCACCAGGGCTCCTTCTACTTTCCTCATACTCTCAATAACTAGAAACTGTGACACTTAGATACCTGATTTGGCAGATAGCTGGTCAACTGATCAAAAAATTAAAAAAAAAAGAAAAAAAAAAAAAAGAAAAAAAAAAAACGGGCATTTTACTATGGCACAGTAATATAATAATACATTTACTACTTTTTCGCTGAAGGTGTTTCCGAAGCGTTCTCCAATGCAGTGTCTCGTTCCTTTGAGGACATGCGTTACATGCGTAAACTGAGATGATTTCAGTGTTGTTTGGATTACATCATTTTTCAAAATATCTTATTTTGTCTTCCACAGAAGAAGGAAAAAGTCATACAGTTAATAGACCATAACATACAATTGTGTATCAATGACAGATTTTTTATTTTTTTTTTTTTTTTTTTGGGTGAACTATAATTTTAAAGATGAAAACTTTGTAAAAACTAAAGTTTAGATTTACTACCTCAAAGGCATAATAGGGATAATCTGTCTTCTTCAATCACGTGTAAAGCATTACTGTAATTGTTGTTTTGTGTCCCGTGTCTTTGCAACCATTTTTTCCATTCTATCTCACTGGATACACCACAGATCTGCACCAAGTGGTCAGACTTTCTCACAGATGGTGGACATCTACTTGCAGTATTCTCATTCATCTGTTGTGGTGCATCCTGTGAGTCTTTTGAAGCTAAGAGTAACTGAGTGACGGGGTGGCAGTAGATATGCATATGCTGTTTCATGTCTCATTATTTATATCTAGTTGAAACCAGCAGGAGATTTATATTAAAATATCTTGTTGGTTTACACTGAATGTAAGCAGTTTATGTTTTTCTCATTCAATTTTGGTACATTTCTTAAGTCAGTCTTACTGTAATTTGCAAACCAGTATGCATATTTCTTAAAACAATTTGTACAAACACCACCACACAACTGATTACTTGATAAGTCCTTGTGTCATTGATCACACACAAGACAGTCATGCTTAGCCATGATGTCAACATAACATAGTGCTCAGTATTTCCTCATGTAAACTATGGCCACAGTTTTTATTGCATAGATTAAGAATGCACAAATGCACTTTTCCTTTTTTTTTTTTTTTTTTTTAGAAATGGTTGCTCACTGTTTGATCTAATTACTTACTCATTAAAAAAAAAAAAAAAAAAAACCTTTTACTTAGGAGTCTTAGCTTAAGAGTTATTCGGGACCGATCTGAGAGCAACTCTGAGGAAGGAAAAGACAAAAACTTTCATCTTAGTGAGAAGTTGACCCTGTTACTATGTATGACACAATCTTTTGAAGACTGTGATTGGTTGGTTGTCCAAGAAGGAAAAAAAAGAGTGATTTTAAGTATAGGGTCTATTCTAATTCTCACTTTGAATTTACATGCGTAATTTTTTCCTATTTGACCATTCTCTCTTTCTCATACACACACACACATTATATGTGTGTATATAAATCATTCTTTTTATTTACCATACTTTTAATTTCCTATAAGGTATTTGATTGGCTTAGAATGATAAAAATTTGTCCACTCTTTCCAATTTCAGTGAATGCTGTCCTATTTAAGTGGTGGTTTGAATATTGGTTTTAATGTATCAAACATGGAATCAAAACCAAGAGGGGCGAGAAAGCCAAACTGGGCAGAGCAGAGGAACAGTGTTTACTGTTAGCCCAGTTAGTAGATGAATACAAGGCCATTCTTAAAGGAAAATTTGGGCCGGGTGTCACAGCAAGGGACAAGAAGCAGACATGGGAGCGTATAGTACAAACTATCAACGGTTCATTTGCCCTGCTTGTACGCACCTATAAGGTTGCTATATTCATAAATGCAGTTTTTTGAGCCTGCAAGGTTGGAATCTCCAGTGGAAATGAAATGAACTGCGACACAATAAGATGTTCTGAAAGTGCTGTAATTGTTTGTGTGATCACTCTGCTTACAGAAGGTTGTGACAGACTCAAATCATCACTATTGCATTGTTGCATTTTCCCAGTTGCCAAATATCGTAATGTAGTGATTACTTTAATTTCTGGCGCTATGGCATTTCTGCGCTGTGTCGGAGATGTTAGCACGTCTCCAATAAGATCAGTCACAAACATGATCCCTGCACAATCTAATCTATAGCGTCTTATTAACTCACTATCATCCATTGTCTGCAACACATTTCTTCGGCCTCTTCATCTTTCTGCCATTTTCTCCTCTGCTAAAGAAACTCTTAAGCCTCTTAAAAGTCCTTGTCTGTGCTCCTAATAAGTTTGAACTTAAGACCTCTTTTAAGGGTTAAGATGTTTTCTGAATTAGGTTTTTCTTTGCTAGGATTTTTTCTTTAATTTTAAAAGTAAATGCCCACATTTCTAAGAATATTCTTAGAATTTTGTCACTAGGAGCTACTTTATGCATTAAGATTATTTATGAATACGGGCCCTGACCCTTTAAACTGTAGGCCCCTTTGGTGGCCCCTACCTACCTAGACTTTGCGCCCGGCCTGGCCAAAGCACTCTTATACCCTCAAGTGGGTTATGTTGCAAAAGTTCCCTCTGTCACACCACAATCAATAGTACTGAAACCTTCTACTCTCCTCCGCCTTTCTGGGAGTCCTACCAGAAGAAGCTAATTGTATTTATCCAGCTCGATCGCTGGACACATATGTCCACAGGGCTGCCCTGTGGACAAAGACGGATTGACAGCCTGTGTGCCATGGTCCCCCCAAAGTGGGATTTTTCCTGCAACTTAGCAGAACCTTAGTCGTTGGATAGTTGAAGCCATCAACGTTACCTATGGGTCCTCTGGTCTTCCCCCGCTGTGGGGAGCCAAGGCTCACTCTGCACAGGGTATAGCAGCCTCAAGGCCTTCTTAGCAGGTGTGTCCCTATTGGACATCTGCAACGCTGCAGGATGGTCCATGCCTCCACTTTCGTCAGATTTTACAATATAGATATGCGAGCCACTCCTGGCTCTTCTGTTCTCTCTCCTCTGCTGTGCTCTTTGGATACACACTAGGCAGGGATTTGGAAGTCTGGCAGTGTGGGCACATCGTTCCCCAAAGTGTTCGATGCAGCTCGAGTTCCTGAAGAGGAATGTCCCAAGGTTACGGATGTAACCCTATGTCCCTTGTAGGAATGAGACGCTGTGTCATATTGCCATACTCCCTGCACCTACTCGAAGCTGAAGCCAGCTGTGTGGCATGTGCTTTTATTGCTTCCTGGTCATTATGTCACCCCGCCCATGACGTCACGCCCTTCCATTGGACAGATTGAACATGATATTCAGAGTCGGTCTCGCCAAAGGCATTCCCCAAATCATTCAACGCAGCATTTCGTTCCTTCGAGGAACTAGGGTTACTTTCTTAACCTTTGGACTTTTTCTGTGTATTTGTGTGTGTGTGTGTGTCTGTGTGTGTAGCTACTTCTACTTTTTAAAGTAGTTTTTGAAATCGGTAATTTTACTTTTACTTAAGTATATTTTGCTTGAAGTATTGTACTTCGAAACATTTCAAACACATTAATTACTGAATTAAAAACAAAAACCAAAAATCGCTCCCTGGAAACTACTAAAGTAAATAATGGGCAGGAGAACAAACTGGTGCTAAAATCACAAGAAATATGCAGACGGACAAGACAGGCATTATGGTATACATATAAACCCCGTCGTATTCTGCTGAAGTTGAAATCGAAGGAAATGAAGTGAAGCCATGGCCATATTTAAACTCTATTATGCAGTGTAAGTTGTGTTTGCCTAGAAAGACCAAACTAGCACATTATAAAATCTCAACATCAACCCTTTGCAAGCATGTAGAGGTAAGGTTAATACTTGCATCATTGCATTGGTGATTAGAATTAAGCTTTGGCAGTTTAGCACAAGGTTTTGCACAAATTAGTTAAAAAGACAGTGGTGCAGGGTGTGTGATATATCTTGTCTGTAATAATATCGTAATTGCTATTTTAATGATGTGCGATTTGACATTATCAGTATTTTGCCAAATACCAAACAACTCCTACAGTGCCATGAAGTCTAGTAGATTAGACTAGTGTGTGCACATTTAGAGTATGTTCTTTCACTGCATGATTCAGTCTTTTAAAATTCATATAGAATGATCACAAAATTGAAGATATAGGGGCAGAAAATGTATATATTTATAGCATTTCATATAGTAAATGAATGTCACACGAAGATTGCCGTTTTTTCCTTCAAATATCAGCATGATTACATCGAGATTTTTCTTTCTTTTCTTCTTTTATTACAACAGTTCAATAAGTTAATTAAGAGACTTGAGTTTTAGACATCATATTGCCTGTTTTTCCTCTCTTTCGACAAAAAAAATAAAAATAAATTCCAAGCACAGCCACCATAGCAAAGTTTTGCCTCTCTCCGCATTGGCGGTGTTTCGTTCCTGAATTAATCACTAGTTTAAATGATCTGGTTCAATCGCAATGACTCTCTGACTCCTACTGGTTTTAATTTCACATTTAAAGTATTATTTGACTGAATTATAATAATAATAATAATAATAATAATAATAATTATTATTATTATTATTATTATTATTATTATTATTATTATTATTATTGTTATTATTTTATTTAAAATTAGTATTTAACATTTTATGTCTTATATAGCAAAACAGTATTTCTGCATTTGTAGCTGCAGGTTAAATGCATTCATGTCCTGCATTAAACAGTGGGTAAACACATCGAAAATCCCACTTCCAATGAAGCTTCTGTGCTTCCTCTGCATTGAAAAATGTAATTTTGTTTATACTGATTTTTTATTTATTTATTTTATTCTTAATAACTGATTCCTTTAATTAAAAACAACTGGTTTGAGATCTATAGGCCTATCCCAGGGGTATCAAAGTCAGTTCCTGGCGGGCCACAGCCCTGCAGATTTTAGCTCCAACCCTGATCCAATAGACAGTCTTTTTTTATTTAAAAAGGTTTGCTGCATGGTTAAAATACGCTACGCGTATATATACGCGTAGCATATTTTAACCATGCAGCAAACCTTTTTAAATATTTTGATGATACTAATTAGAAACATACTAATGTCCTCAGCTTTGTACACAACATTTACATTCTCGTTCTGAGAACAAGCAGAAACCTCTGAATACACCGAAGCACTAGAATCAGAGTCGTCATTATCCAAAACTATGATTTCATCTTCACCATCACTTAGTTTTTTTTTTTAACTTATTTATTGATTTTATCATTTCAATTTATTTTTATTTTAATTGGAATTTTGAGGATCAATTCAACTTCCATGTTCTATTCATAATCATTCAATCTCAAGTCATCATTTCCATTTTCTCTGTCTTGTTCTACAAATGCGGAAGATATCGTTTTACTCAATTCAGCCTTGGTCTCTGTTGCTACAGACTCCACCACAAAACCTCCATCAACAAAAGAAGAATCAGACATCAAAGTTTCCATGATGCTTTCTCCCTCAACCGGCTCATCTAACAATACAAATCGCAGCAGTATTATTTCCCACATTCAGCGAGTTATTCGCGGATGCGCTAGTTTCGGCGACAGCACTCCTTGCTCTATCCACATTAACATCAACTCTGTATTTTTGTTTTCTTAATCAGGGCTACTACGAATAAGATGGCCATTGTTTTTTTTTACATCCATAACATGTGATCGTTGTATCAGACAATACAAAGATAGCATAAGCAAAACCATCTATTTTAAATTTAAAAACCAGATCAAGGTCGTCTTCGTCATTATTCAGAATCATAAACACCTGTCTCTTTAAAGACACAAGATGTTTCACTAATGGCGATTTACACCCTAGTGTAATTTCTTTGATTGGAGATACTATTTTTCCATATCGTGACAATTCCTGCACGATAACATCATCTTTCACAAAAGGAGGGACATTTGAAAGTACTATTTTCTTGGCAGGAGTACTAAAGGAAGCACCGGCATAAGTGAACCCTTAATTACAACACTATTTTGCACTATTTCAATAGCCTTCTCAATAGTGCTAAGAAAAAGCACAATCACATTATTCATTCGTAAAAGCTGACACAATGTTTTTATGAGCCACAACATCTCCTACCACCAAACATATATCCTCCATACTAACATTGGAATCTATTTCAACCCCATGACGCCGAGATAAACTTTTAAAAAAATCGTCATGAAAAAAATCGTTTGGAATCGTCATGCTTTCCAGCAAAAGTGCTAGAACCAGACTATCCTCCCAAAAAGTACAAAAGAAAAAAAAAAGGGGACAAAACGAAACACTTACATGGAAAAAAAATAAAATAAATAAGTTTGAAAAACTCTTTAACAGCCACAGACTCTCACTCTCACCCACACTCACCACGCTCCGCCCACTCATTCCCAGCATGCAAGAAAGAGCGAGCGAGAGAGAAAAAATCACCCATTATTTGCTTGGTTTATAAAAGCCTCAGAGCTCAATGCCCTCCACTGTTTAAATTTAGGATTTTTTCACAGCCCCAGTAAAACGCTTTAGGGCTATTTTACCTCTGTCGACAAACTCATGTTTCTAGGTCAACCTCTCCCTCTTCCAAAAGGTTTTTTGAACCTGCATTTAATGTACATGTCCTTGTCATCAGGAAACAAAGAGAATGCAGCCACAGCAGTGTCGTTAGTTCCTCTGTCTGTCTGTAGAGGGCACATAAGGATGAAGAATGAGCATATAAGGTTACAAAAGACTTTGGTCTACATTACTCCAGATACATTTGAAAATGGTATTTTCATTTCAAAGCACTCTCCGTCCACATTAACATTTTCACGCTTTTCAAAAGGTTTCTAACCACACTGAAACATCGGAAAATGTAAAATTCCCCTTACTTCACATGTTTGAAACCTTACAAAAGCTCACTGAGATGATACAGATGGAACAGATATAACATGTTTTCATGCAATTCTTCTGGCAGGATCATTTTATTTATGAAAATATCTCATCATTTACCGATGCCTCCAGGAAGCTCTCACTCACAATTATATGTTTGATCTAAAATGCAACTGCCCTCATGTTTTGCTGCAGGACAGCAATGCGAGTCAATTTCCTGCCATCTTTGCACAACTTTAGCTAATATCAAGAGTATACAAAGTAACTTATCTTTAGCAACAGTGTAAAAGTGAATAGCACGTAAAGTAACAGGCACAATACTGGTATAAACATATATATCTATCGGTACGATGTGTGTCACATGACTGAACATGTGTCATCGTTTTCAAAAGCCTCCATTTCCGCAGTCAACACTACAACTACCACTTTGGAGAGTTTTGAAAAAGCTCAGTTTTCCTTGACAAACAACATGTTTCAGCGTGGATGGAAGGCCAAAATGGAGAGAAAAAGCTTTTTTGAAAAGAAATGTATTAGTGTGGACAAGGCACTTGGTAACTTGTACGTTTGTTGAAGAGCAGAATAGACGCTAAAGATAGCTACTGTTCTAATAACATGATCTCAAAATATATCTGGTTTAATGATACGTATCAAAATGTGTATGATCACATCTTCAGACAAATATGTTTCTTTTGTCTAACATCAGTAGCTTCCCATTAATTATGACATTTGGTAAAAAGATTTTGGGACTCTTTATTCCAACCATTTCTAATACAATAATGCTTATGGAAAACGGTCTCAGGTTACGTATGTAACCATAGTTCCCTGAGTAGGGAACGAGACACTGCGTCCTCTAGGGGGCGCTTTGGGGAACACCTCGTCGTGACCCGTGTCTGAAGCATACAATGAAAAAACACCAACTTGTTGGCCGTCGACAGCCTCCGACGTCACTACCGGCGCAACTATAAATCAGCACCGGGAGAGCACGTCATTATCTTCTTCGTCTGAAGCTTGCGTCCGAAGCATGGCAGAGTGCTAGAGGACGCAGTGTCTCGTTCCCTACTCAGGGAACTATGGTTACATACGTAACCTGAGACCGTTCCCTTTCGAGGGAACTTCGAACTGCGTCCTCTAGGGGGCGCTTTGGGGAACAGTATACCCACGCCGCCATGCTGAGGGGAATGCAGGCCAGAATCATGGCGAGCACTAAGTACCAACTCTACCATTACTATGGGAGTTGCCCCTGGGACGTTTAGACGGCTGTCTGTGACAGTACCCCTTATGGCCAAAAGGCCTAAGCTACATACCCAACTTAATTGTTAGGGCCTCGGCCCTGGGTAGAGCTGAAGGCTTGGAATCAGGAAAGATTCCTTTAAAGGGATACGGCTAAGAACCTAGCATTTGTACCAAGTCCTGCCTGTCACACAGGGGCTACCGCTAGCTTACGCATAAGCTTGCTGAAAGAGCTGTCTCAACAGTTCTCTAGTAGCAACACCCTGTTTAGATAGGTATCCGAGGATACATAGGTGGAGTGGCGCCCAAGATGAACGGGGCTTTACCAACTCAAGAAAGGGCACGAAGCAACCGCGCGAAGCCCTCACCATATAGGATTTTAGAAAGAACGCAGAATACTAGCGTGCAAACTTACCACAGTGTGGATTTCAGAAAATGTGCAAAGACTACACGTGCACACTTACCATAGCATGGATTTTCAAATACTGTTCTAAGGAGGGGCTCTCGTGGCACTCTGATAGAGCAGCTCATAGATGGAATGTTGCATCTTAAAACAGTATGATTGAGAGTCATCAACTCGATCTATGGAAACAATACTGGAGCGCTCTGGGAAAAAAAAAAAAACAGAGAACTCCGTCTCGTACGAGAGGAGAACTCCGAGCTCAGAGTAGCGCACTCATAGGTGACCCATTTTTTGGAAAAAGGGGAGCGCTGCTAAATTACCACGAGAATCAATAGCCCCTCATGTTGAGAAAAGCGATGCTTGAGGTGTATAAACAAATACACACTGGCTGAATGGAGCCCAAGGAACCAAGGTCTAATCATCTCAAGAAAGGGAACGAAGCGTTACCCCTCATCGTACAAGATTTCAGAAAGTTTGCAGAGTCTTGCATGCAAACTTACCACTTGTGGATTTTTAGAAAGTGTGTTCACATACACACTGACCACCCACCATGTGGTTTTGAGAAAGTACACAAAGCTTAGCGTGTGTACTTAAAGGTTCCTAAGCATCGTAGAGGAGCTGAATCTCACGGGAGAGGCAAGCTCAATTTTACAAACCTCGGGTGAGGGGAGCATCACCTGAGGCAGCATATACAAGAAGACTTCTGTAACTGCCACCTCCACTTCCCGGTAGATACGACAGCACCCCTAAGCGGCCAGGAGACCCCTCGGGGTGACCTGGCCAGACATCCATGAAATTCCCTGCAGTGCTGTGCCAGGCCTGATGATCAAGGAGGCTCCCTCAGAAACCTGGGATCTCAGCCGCCTAATACCGGAACATGAAGCCGAATGGCTGCTGCTGACGAATGTTTAGTAAACACTGTAACTGAGCACTGCAAAGGAAACTCAGACAGAGTTTATTAGTAGACACGTAACCACCAGCAATTAAATACACATAAATATATACAGAGAGGGTTACATGTACTCACTCACCCTCCTACGCCGGAGCCCCGCTCAAGGGGTACCTCCTTTTAACCTGGACCATCAGTTTCAGGTTGGTTGCTATGGACATAGAACCATAAAAAAAATATTATAGGTCCAGCATAGGAGACTGTTATGCGAGAGGTTTCCACCTAACCTCGATCAGGTGGAGAGCTGGTGGTTACAGGGGAATTAGGAAGGGGAGTATAAAAGCAGAAGTTAACCTTTCGAAGTCGATTAACGCATATACGCGTTTGTCTTTTCTTTTAGTAGATACCTCGGTATCATTCTGATTTGGACGAGAACGCTGCCTCGTCTAGATCATACCTCTTAGGTTCTGCTTACCTCCTCGTGACCCACGATTCCTCTAACCCCTGCCCGCAGGTGGGGGAGGAGCGCGAGTTGCGACACTAGCCTTCTGTGCCCATCTTTGATCCTCAGATCGAGACAGGCCAGGACCCCTATGTTGTTTGGGCTCAGACCTGGACCTTCGTGGGACGAAGGATCTGAAAGCAGCAGAGCGCGCCTTCGTCTCCCTGAACTTTTCAAATCGCCGCCTCAACGGAAATACCGAAAAGTTCAGAAGGAGAAACCTGAGCATCGGGCAGAAAGCATTTTCTTTCCTCCCGATGTCTGTTCATCCACAGATGTCTCTCCGCTGCCACCATGGCCGCCATAGTCCTGCCCCATGGCGGAGGCGGCCTGCTTGGTAGCATGGAGAGAGATCCATGGTGTGGCGCAGCTCAGCTACCAGATCGGAAAAAGGCCCCAGCCTCTATCCAGGTCTCTTAGCAGATCAGTCTGATATGCTTGAAGCACCAGCATTGTGTGTAATAAAGCCTCAGCCTGACCTGCTACTGCGTATGCCTTGCCATTTAAGCGAGATGATTTTCTGAAGGGGCTTAGATGGCAAGGAGGGAGAATAAGAGAGGAGGTTTCCCCTGCAGAAAGAAAACATTTTTCACATATAAAAATTTATAAATTATTTATAAAATTTTTAGCTCTTTCTACAGGGGCATTCCCTCCTAGCCGCTTTCACGCATCACCTCGATGTCGGCAGATTACTTTAATGCCGAAACCGATGGATGCAAAAAGAAAACGGCATCTTTCATTTCTTTTTAATCTCTGTATGGAGATCATGCACAAATGAAAGGCTCACCTGAGCTGGAGGGTTATGGTCAAAAGGTAATTTTCGCTCAATAACCTCCAACAGCTCTACATACGCAGGGCAGGAGAATTGAGAAGGCTCAGCCTCAGCTTCTTCACCATCCTCAAATATCTCCTGCTTTTCCTGGGTAAAAACCCAGCAGAGCACTAACCTCAGTATGAGAAAGTGTTAAAGATATAACATCATCCTCCCAAGGCTCTCTCTCGTCCGCCGCCCCCTTTTTTTTTTTTTTACGATCTCGAAAGGGAAAGTCCCTCTTTAAACCATTCAGACAGATCCATATGTATTCTCACGAGCTCATTTTCTTTCCTGCCTCAGCGTGGACAGATCCTGAACCGCGGGAAGCAGATGGCTTGCCATTTTTTTTTTTTTTTTAGAAGAGAGACGAACGAGAGCGGAGCTTTTTCCATTGAAAAAACGCTCATAGTGCACGCAGATTGCCTCCTTAAAGACATCGCGTGCGTGCTCTTCACCCAAACAAATGACGCAAAGATCGCGTGTGTCATCGGGTGTCAAATAACGCCGACACGGATGCACACATCGTCTAAACGCTTGCTAGTTGTCGCCATGATAAACAGAGAAAGATCGCCCTTACCGGTTCTTTCAGATGCACGCTTCAAACAAAACAGTCAGTTGAAGATGAAGAAGATAATGACGTGCTCTCCCGGTGCTGATTTATAGTCGCGCCGGTAGTGACGTCGGAGGCTGTCGACGGCCAACAAGTTGGTGTTTTTTCATTGTATGCTTCAGACACGGGTCACGACGAGGTGTTCCCCAAAGCGCCCCCTAGAGGACGCAGTTCGAAGTTCCCTCGAAAGGGAACAATGTCACTTTAATCATACTCTAAGATATATTTTCACCTAAACTCATACATATTAATAATAAGACTTTCAAAACCCTCTCAGCTATGTGGCATATAGTCTTTGCACAGCTTTGAGTTCAAGCTCTTCCAGAACCCATTCAACAGCATACATAGCATGACAATATTTACCTTCAGTTGGTTCACTACCTCAAGCCTCATTTGCTCCCACAAGTGCCTTGGATGCTGCATCCTCAGACGAGGAACGTCCCCCAAATATCTGAAAGACAAGTGGCATCTAATGATTCTAATGATGAACCTAAAAACAATTAAGGACCTTTTGTGAGCCATTTTTCAATAAGTAACTTAACCTATTCCATTGTTGTTTTTAGTGGATGTACTGCATGTAGACAGTCTCAAGTTTAGACAAATCCTAGATTATATAATCCTAGATTATATTTCTTCCACAAATTTAAACAAACAGAAAGAGTCCAAATATATTATGTCCTCATTTTTAAATACATTTTAATAACTATTGTTTTATATATTTTTTTTTTAAATTTAACATATAGGTTAGGTCTAATAAATGGCACTTGGTTTGATATATTTCTATAATGCAAAACTATACTTAAATTAAGCATGGCAGAAATGTCCAAACGGTTTTTGGGGCCACTATACATTTCTATTCTTATGTTTTTAAACAAAGGTTTTACATTTACCATTTTCTCTCCCAGTTTTGCCTAAAATGATTTAAATGAATGCGACCATGCTGTGCATATCAGGAGCTAGCAGTAAAAGCAGACACTAGTAATTGGGTTTATGCTGGAAGGCAACAGTAACATGAATATATTGATGCATGGGTCAGCTGAGACTGACCTTCACAGGGAATGCACTGCTGGACTGTCTGTCACCGGCAACTTGAAACTCCCGCAAGTTTAAGGGAGTAATCTGATTTCTTCCCTGCCTGTTCAAAGAGCATTTTACATTAAGGGCACCTTAGCGTGAGATCACAGGTATCATGTCTAATCAGACCATTAGCGACAGTGCACAGGAAGATAAGGCCAGGTGAGTGCTACCTTTGGCTGTTACAGCAAATCATTCCCAGCAAGAGGACAGCAGGTAGCCGACTAAGCAGTTTTGCATGCATAATACAGAGCCAAAATAGCAAACAAAAAGACAGAAAAGCTAGACTAACTGCATATGCTTGAAAATATTGTTACTGCAGCTATGTTTTTCCAATGGCACAAATATAAAATATATTGGTATACCATAATTGTGTTGAATATTATATTTTTGTTTGATATTTTTATAAAAAAATAAGATAAATAATAAGATGATGATGATGATGAAGATGAAGGAGGAGGAGGAAGAGGATAAAACTAATAAAAAATAATTTAAATATATATTTGCATACAAAACTGTTCAGAAATTTGTCAGTATTTTTTTTATTTATTTTTTAAGAAAGAGAAATAAATAATAATAATAATAATAATAATAATAATAATAATAATAATAATAATAATAATAATAATAATTATTATTATTATTATTATTATTATTATTATTATTATTATTATTATTATAATTATTATTTAACAAGGACACATTCAATTTATCAAAAGAGTCAGTTACGACGTTTCTCATGTTAAAAATAGTTTAAAAAATGTATCACTGTAGCACAAATAAATAAATAAATAAAATTAAGCAGCAAAACAGTGTTTTCAACACTGACACTAAGAAGATCTATTACACTGAGGATTATGGGAATAATAATGATTCTTAAGCACCGTATCATAATATTACAATTATTTCGGAAACATCATGTGACACTAAAGACTGGAGTAGTGGTTGCTGAAACTTCAGCCTTGTCATTTCAGTAATATATTACATGTATTCCATATATTCAAACTTAAATTTAAAATTGTAATAGTGTAATAGCATTTTTCAATACTATTGTTTTTACTGTATTCTGATCAAATAAGTGATGGCAGGCTTACAGGAGTAAGTTTTATTTCAAAAACATTTTTTTTTTTTTTTTTTTTTTTTTTTTTTTACGATTTATCGAGATGCCAAACTTAGAAACAGTATTTACATATGAAAATATGTAATCATTGATATGATAACAGACACAATTTGCATTATTGAAAAACTGATATTTCTTACCCCATGAGTCAACCTTCATGCCCTCTTCAAGGTACGGAACAGCGTCACCTTAAATAACTGATGACTCACTGAATAATTCAGAACATATTAGAATGTGCACAGTATGTCAGTACTCCCGGGACCAATTCCAGTTCCTAATTATGAAACTAAACTTAATCGAGTCATAAATCCAGCCCACTGTGCCTCTGGTGTGCCGTGGATCTTCAAGTCGGCCCTTACTACCTCAATCCTCCACACAGGAGCAGTAAAACTTTCCAAAGGAGCCCAGAGGGTACCGTTAGCTAGCGTTCCTTGGCCCCACTACCCAGCCCACACTCCATCTTCATCAACCCCATGTGGACTTCTTTAATAGCACCCTTCCACGTGCTTTACAACAGGACTTTATGATAGATGATAGGGGAGGCATAATTGGGAATAATGAGTCTGTTGTTGGGCGGTATCACCCCCCCAGCCATTGCAACACAATGTGCCAGAGTCACTTAACAGCTCTCTGTGTTTAGAGTGGAACAGTAAACCTGAGTGCAAATAATTAATGGCAAGAGATTCCTGCTTTGGCTTTATGCTAACCTTGTGAATACCCATCATTGGCTTCTCAGTGATTTTGATACAGCACTTCTTCAATAGTTATTTGTTTCCTCCAAAATCACTTATAAGCTCATTGTGTAATCATGACATATAAATCAACAACTTTTATTCTAATATAGATGCTTAAACTGTATACTGGCATAGATCATTCAATAATAAGACAATTTTGCTGTCCCACTGTGCTGATGATTCCCTTCACTCAGTCTTAATGAGAAACCTGAGACTGCTCCAAGGGTTTTAGGAGGTCAAATCCATTCATGTTTCTAGCAGCACTGGCTCCCTCCTTTCAACCCAATCCCCATCTTTTCCTTATCCTTCTACACTCCAAAGCAATCAGATGCATGATACTCTACCATCAGCATATTGTTTCTTGGCTTTTGACCTTTACTAAAACATGCATGTGCTCTATTAAATCAATTACAGAAATTACATTTTTCATTCCAGACAGTGTATGTTTGCATTTATTGTCTATTTTTAGAGTAGGTATAAGAACTTTCCAGAGACTTTTTTGTGACATATTTGCATAACAAGAATTTAGATGAGATTGGCGCCATTTTTAGTTTGTCACAAAGGAAAACTTATTGTCTTAATCTTAGAATAATATATGGTATCCCAAAACACAAGAATTGCATTCAAAACAAATCTTTAAATCTTTCAGTAATGTTAATTTATTAACTTGTGAATTCGGGTTTATTGGGACATTTGGGACATTATCAGTGGCATTCATTGATTCAGTAAAACTATAACACATATTTGTGAGACATTTTCATTTGCTGGTAGTTTTTATTTGTAATGACATTTGATGACAGGACTAGTAGACCTCACACAGAGTGTTTTCATCTTCCTGTTCATGATGTTTTGGCTTCTGTTCATACTCTTTTTTTTTTTTTTTTTTTTTTTTTTTTAGTAAATGAGATCAGTGCCAATCAAAAGTTTGGACACACCAACTCAACATGTTCAATTGGATCATGTTAAACATTTAAGCAGATGTGTTTAAACTTGACTGCAGTGTATGCATAGTATAATCATTTCTGTGATTTTGCCAAGTAAGACATATCCCTGGATCAACATCTTTTTATGATCCTGGATCAACATTATTATCCAAAAATATAGCCCAATCCTTACCCCTAAACCTTACCCTACCCATAATAGTAGAAATGATAGCTGAACAGGGGTGTAGAAGCACCTAACCCTGATTGTAAGACTAAAACTGATATTTCCTGAAAAGTTATATTGCAGTTCTGATTGATTGGAATGTTGTTTCTTGATCAACATTTTTGTCTACTTGGTGACATGTTTTACTTGGTGAAATCATTCTCAACATGTATGAATAAACCAAATCAAGTGAATAATGTATTTTTTTTTTATTATTATTTTTTTTAATAAACAAAATATGGAACTAAAAGTCATGTACTGTGTAAAATGTATAATATTATCGACAAAACCTATTACAAAAATACCATAGTGTTAAAATTTTGGAAGTTCATAAGCAATTTATGAGTAAAACACAAAGAAATCCAACCCCCTTCAGACACGTTCAGGAAAAGTCACAAAAGCTGTCAACTTTGTATCTAAAGGGTTCATACTGGTACATTGAAGGTACATATTAGTACATAAAGTGCACATATTAATAACTAAAATGTACAAAGTGTATCTTTTGAAACCACAGTGATAGGTTTTGTTGTTTGATTCTTCTTGTTTCATTCTTTTCCAAAGAATCTAAATATACTCTAGGGTTAGGATCCTAAATCATGCGTAATTTTCATCTGCATGTTCAGGAGTTTTATTTTCAATGTTTCATCACCTGAGCAACTGATATCCAGCTGCCTTGTACATTATTCAAAGCCTTGTTTTCATCTGTGCCAAATTAAATATGGCATCTACTGACGAAGATATATATTATACTACAAGTTAGACAACTGCACCAATGCAGACAGACACATAAATATATCAGTATAACATGAGATTGCGATCAAGATTCCAGTGTGTATCTGAGGTACTTCTGCCCCACCTTAGCAAAAGCTTTTTACTCAGATTCACACACACTTACGCAAGCACAACCCCCACCCCCCACACACAGACACAGACCCACAGAGAATTGCACAGGGGACTGTGATGGAGTAGAGTGGCAAGGAAGAGAGACAGTGTGAGCAGCTAAAGGAGTTCATGTGTAAAACATCCCCCTCAGAGCTGGTGAAGGGGCAGCCACATGAAACCTATTAGCACGGGTGTCTGCTAGAGTGTCATTCTATGGCATGGCCACCTCACTCAAAATCCTTTCCTCCCTCTGCCCTTCTGTCACCATATCTCTGAGCAGGATCTGCCACATTCCCTACAATTAGATTAAGAAAACCTCACAGACTCCACTGACATTAAGCAACACATTATTGTGCTTCTGACCCCATTATAAACAATAGAGGTTAATTTTTAGCCCCTCCTACTTGTTTCCTCTTTACCATACCCTTTACAGTTACCCTAGTTGGTCTAATTGTGCTCACCTGTCCCTCATGTATTTTCCTCCCTATTTAAAATGCAACTTACCCTTTTGTGTTTGCTGGTCCGTTGTCATTTTCACCCCCTGTCTCTGTCTGTGGCTGAATATATGTTCATGTCTCCTTGTCTGGTTGGTCTTGTGCTCGTGTCTCACTGTCTGGTTGGTCTTGTGTCCTTGTCTAGTCCTTGTAGTTCTATGTTTTTGTCTTGCTCCTTGTTTTAGTTATTTGTTTATTCTTGCTTTTGTGTTTACTTGTAATATTTAGTTTTTCTAGTCTTGATTCTTTTTTTTATTATTATTATTCTTTTAAGTTGGTTAAATTGGTAATTTTCTTATTTTGTTACTTAACCTCATGTTGGTTTGATTTTCCTTGTCCCCATGTGTCCTGCCCTGGTTCTACCAGCCTGGCATCTGGTCTTTCTCCAGAGTCAGTGGTCAACAGATTTCTGAGCTCCGCTCTATGGTGCCTTGTGTGGCCTTCTCTCTCTCAGTCTGGTCTTGCTGCCCCCTCTGTTGCCCAAGTATTCTGCCAGTTGTTTCATGTGGCCTTCCCTAGCTGTTCTGTTTATTGTGTTCCTGTTGTGGTATCTGTTGTGCACTTCACTACCTCTTTTATCAGTCTGTCTTGTCAATAAAATCTTGTTATCTCACTGGAATTGGATCCTCCTTTCCAGATCACTGACAAAGATGGCATGGGATGAAGTAGAATTTAATTCAGCATTATAAGTAGTAATAGTAATAAGTAGCTGAATTGCAAATAGGTAGCCTAATTCTAATACACACTATGACTATCCATCATTACATTTTTATATTCATGTAGCCTACACAATAATATTCTTTTACACTGTAATCCTTTTGTTTTTAATACTTGGCATGTTTGTGTGATGCGCTTCCCTGTGTGTAATAAGGAAAGTCAACGCACACTGTGGACCAGTCCAGAGGTGCATTTTCTACCAATGTGGTCTTTAAATACCAAAAAAATATTGCGCCATTGATTTTAGACTAGGGGCCCGTTCTTCGTACGTTGCTTATTACATCCGAGATCAAATGACACATCCAAGATGAGATCATCGTGCTAATCATGATCTGGCTAATTGGGTTCTTCGAACACACCTGCTGTGTATGATTAGTATCGCTGGATTGAGTTATCTGAGATAATTGCGCGTTCATGTGTTGGTTTAAAAGGGGATATGTATCGATACTCGAAACCATGATCAGCAGTGCAGCGATTGGCTGGTGGCAAGACGGCAATGTAATGACGTCATTTCACTAGTTCACGCTTACATATAATTAGCTGAGGTATGGTATGCGTATTTGGCGTGCTGTCCGGGGAAGGGCTCCGAGCTCGGGAATTGCCCGAAACTAGAGTACCCCCCCTTCCCCGTATATTGTAAAGTGAACTTGAAGTGAGGAGATGGGGTGGAGGAGGGATGCTGATAAACCGTCAATGGATAGAGGTAAGTCAGCGATATTTATCCTGTGGGATTGATTACTTGATTGTGGTCCACCTGTGATGATTAGGCTAAGTATCTGGCGCGCTCCTCCCGAATGTTCATTGATAATTACAGTTCACTAGTTCACGCTTACATATAATTAGCTGAGGTATGGTATGCGTATTTGGCGTGCTGTCCGGGGAAGGGCTCCGAGCTCGGGAATTGCCCGAAACTAGAGTACCCCCCAAAAAGGCAAATGTACAAGAGGACAGCCGCCAGTTTAAAGAATGCCCCCCCATAAAAGCAGAGTACTGGCGGGGGCTGATTTGGTTTCTGAGAAGTCATCTCGTTGGCAGGCTGGAAGGGCCTACGTACTCCGGAGGGAGCGACATGGGAGTTGGGAGAGTAGGCCCTACCGGCTGCAGCTAGTGAACTACGTGGTTGTTGGCGCCCGGTCGGTAGGGCTCGGGCCGATGCTCAACTGGAGCTTTTTGGCATTGGAATGGTGAGCCCTACCGGCCGATGAGGAGGAGCAGCGTGGTTGTGGTGCCCGACCGGGAGGACCCGAGTTGCCTCGACCGGAATAGGTCACGGTGTCGGCGTACGGGCCCTACTGGCTGATAGCCCCTGCTATTCAGTGGGTGAAGGGCCTAACGCTGACCGAGAGGGCCCATGAAGCCTCCGACAGGAGATTGAGACTCAGGATGATGGACGTCTGGGTCCTCTCGGTTTGGCAGATAAAAAGCTTTTGGGCTAGCCGACAAGGAGGACTCTGGCAACATCCGAAGGGAGATCCCGACTCACGGCATCGGATGGATGAGACTCGCTTGCGGCTGGCAAGCATAGGCCCGTCCGGGAGACTCTCGCCAGACGTCTGAAGGGAGCACACGCGACAGACGGGTAAGCCTCGGCGGACGGGGAGGGTTGGAAAGGAAAACCCGACTGGGAGGACTCTCGCAGCATCCGATGGGGCCTCTAACTCAGAACATCGAACGGGTAAGCCTCGCCAGACGGGGTTAAAAGATGTGAGAGTAGCTGAGGGTAGCTTTTTTTTTTTTTTTTTTTTTTTTTTTTTGCAGGATTTGGCGAGAGGATGAGACTCGTAGCGTCGGACGGTTAAGCCTCGCCTACCGTCAAATGGAAAGGTAAGTTGCGTGGCCGAGAGACTGTTACCGACGTCCGAAGGGAGCACACACATCGAACGGGTAAGCCTCGCCGACCGTAGAGTGGAAACGTAAAGCAAGTCTGTCCAGGAGGCTCTCGCCAGCGTCCGAAGGGAGCACACACATCGAACGGGTAAGCCTCGCTGACCATAGAAAAGGAAAAGGTAAGGTTGTCTAACTGGGAGGCTCTCGCCGGCGTCCGAAGGGAGCACACGCATCGAACGGGTAAGCCTCTCCGGATGGCGGACAGAAAAGGTAACGATAGGTGGCCAGGAGGCTCTTGCCAGCGTCCGGCGGGGACAAAACTGGGTGAGCCTCGCAGGCCGTAGGATGGAAAAGGTAAGTTTGTGTGGTCGTTAGGCTGTCGTCGGCGTTTTAAGGGAGTTTGCTACTCCCGGCAAGAGACGGGTTAGCCTTGGCGACCATAGGAAGGAAGGAGAGTTTATTGTGTGTTTGGTACTTGCAGCATTTGAACAGCTTGCTTGTAGGTTTGTAACCTAAACCACGCGGTAAGGTCGTGGTTGGCTGGCCAGGAGGCTGTCGCCAGCGTCCGATGGGAGCACTCGCATCGGACGGGTAAGCCTCACTGGCCGAGGGTGGAAAAGGTCAGGTTGTCTAGCCGGGAGGCTCGGACCGACGTCCGATAGGAGCTTAGCTCCAGGAATCGAACGGGTAAACCTCTCTGGCTGAAAGACGGAAAAGGTTGTCCGGCCGGGAGGCTCTTACCTTTGTCCGACAGGAGCTTAGCTCCCGGATAGAACGGTTAAGCCTCGCTGGTCAAAGGACGGAAAAGGTAAGGTTGTCTAGCCGGGAAGCTCTCACCTACATTCAATGGGAGCCCTGACTCCGTGCATTGGATGGGTAAACCTCTCCGTACGTAAGACAGAATGGCAAAGCAGGTAGCCGGGGGCTTTCACCTACGTCCGAAGGGAGTGTGAGCTCCTGGCAACGAACGGGTAAGCCTTGCTGGCCGCAGAATGGAAAAGGTGAGGTTGTCTGGCCGGGAGGCTCTCGTCAGCATCCGATGGGAGCTCAAGCTCTTGGCATCGAAGAGAGAAGCCTTGCCGGCCATAGGATTGAAAAAGGTAAGTTTATCTGGTCGGGAGGCTATGGCCAGCATCCGGTGTCTTTTTATTTATTTATTTATTTTCTATATTTATTTTTATTTATCATATTTATTAAAATTTGCGACACCAGATGGGTAGTCTCTCCAGCCATCGGAGGGAAAATTTAGATTGTTTTATCTGCGAAGAGCCCGTTAGTGTTCGGCGAAAGCGTAACTTGCGGTATTGGATGGGTACATCTTGCCATCGGAGGGAAAATTTGTTTGGGCTGCAATGTACTCATTGGTGTTCGATAGGTAAATGTCGTTTTTTTTTTGTTTTTGTTTTTTGGTTAATCGGCCTATTTTAATCGGGTAAGCTTCGCTGGTGGTCGGATGGAAAGTCCAAGATTGCTTAAGTGGGAAAGCATCTGGCAGGATTTTAATACTTGCGATGTCAAACGAGAAAGCTTTGCTGATAGTTGAATGGAGAAGGCAAAGGTTGGTTCAACCGGGAGCCCTCTTGCAGGGCCTGGCAGGGAGTTCGATACTAAAGATGATTTATTTGTCTACGAGGGTAGACGCTGTGAGGCTTACTTGAATAATTGTTTAGCAAATCCAATGAGCTGCTTCCGATAATGAGTCCGAAAAAATCTTGGTGCAGTCATAGTATCCGAAATTAAGCTTGCAAAAATAAATTGGATTTCCTGTGCCAGTGTACCCCAAATAGGTGCCATGTATCGGCGATGTGGTCATTGTCAGCACGTGAGATCGATGGTACATATCGACGATGTAATCGTGCATGGGTGGAGTAAGAGAAAGATTCTTTATACTGTCTGAGCTTACTATTTACCATTTTGACCATGCAGGTGCATGAAAAGAGCCTATGGAATCACCAATAATCAAAAAATATATTTTCGGACGTGCTGATACGCTGGTATTAAGTATAAATACTATATTTAAATACTGCTAGTTCATGTAGTCGGCACTACGGTCATCTCGCTTGTCCAGTGAATTTTTTTTTTTTTTTTTTTTTTTTTTTTTTTTTTTTTTTTTAAACCTACGTGCTCACATCATCCTTTGAGAGCACGGGCGAGCGGGAAATGCAGTGCTGAGATGGGATAACGGAGCGGTTTGGTAGCCGATTTAAGGTAGGCCACCTAATGATTATTATAAAAAAACGTTGGTTGGAAAATGGGCCTAATATCGTCTTGGCTATTGTCGATACATGATGCTATCACCGCAACCTCGGATGCATGGCATGCCTTTAGGCGGAGGTGATGTGTGGTATTTTTTTTTTTTTTTTTTTTTTTTAGGTGTAGGAAAGGCTCCTGCGGGAGCAGACGCTGCTACGGCAGTGGGGAGAACGGGAAAGGCTCCTGCGGGAGCAGACACTGCTACGGCAGTGTGGAGGTATAGGAAAGGCTCCTGCGGGAGCAGACACTGCGCGGCAGTGAGGAGGTGTAGGAAGGCTCCTGCGGGAGCACACACTGCGTGGCAGTGAGGAGGTATAGGAAAGGCTCCTGCGGGAGCAGACACTGCGCGGCAGTGAGGAGGTGTAGGAAGGCTCCTGCGGGAGCAGACACTGCGCGGCAGTGAGGAGGTATAGGAAAGGCTCCTGCGGGAGCAGACACTGCAGCGGCAGTGGGGAGATACAGGAAGGCTCCTGCGGGAGCAGACACTGCAGCGGCAGTGGGGAGATAAAGGAAAGGCTCCTGCGGGAGCAGACACTGCAGTGGCGGTGGGGAGGTACAGGAAAGGCTCCTGCGGGAGCAGACACCGCTGCGGCAGTGAGGAGGTACATAAAAGGCTACTTGCTTCGGCTGCTGTAGATGTTGGCTGTGGGAAGAGTAAAAAGTGTTAGTAATATTTGATGGGGCAAGCTAAAAATGGATGGGTAGCCTACTGTGTTACCAGCTTAGCAATTTGTTGCCTGATTTGACAATTCCTCAGGCCTTGTCCACCTTATTATGTTCCTGTTGGAAAAGCATCTTTCCTCTCATTTGGCCTCCGGGCTCTTTAGACAGACTCCCGAGCGGATACGTTTGGAACGCTGTTTTCACGTTGTATTATGGACTGTGGAAACAGAGGCCTTTGGAAACGATTGAGCATGTTTTTTAGTCTTGTAAGGCGTTGTACCGAAAGACATGATTATAGCAGTAACGTTAACCCCTTACCAGACACCCCCCATTTTTGGCATGGAGGCAGAAATTATATACCCAAAATAAAGATGTTTCTGTTCATGATTCTTTCTGACTAGATCCATGATCAACATTTGTCCACGAGCTAACACTTTGACGTTTACCGTTCAGGAATAGGAATAGTTTTCCTGACATGATGGAAAATTAATCACTGGAATTATGTTTTAGGGAAATATTGGTCAAATATAAAAGCCAAAGTCTTTGGACTTCAATTGATGCGCGGTTTATCCAGATCAAGTAAGAGAGTGATGTTTAACGTGCTGTGAAAATGAAACGTAGACTGGGGCCGTTGGCGATGCTTGCAGCAAATGGGTTAACAGCAGTTATGTGCTATTCGCTTCCAAGTGGTTTCTAAAGAGATTTACTTTCCGTTTTTTTCGGATTACGGTCCTTAAAAGGCGATGGTAATTTTACTCACGCTTGCTATCCTGCATCTAAACACTTTCCTCCATGGTCTTTAGCTCACATTATGGCTGGTGAAGTGAAAGAGAGAGCGAAGAGAGCGTCATGGAATATAAGGACTGATGAGTTCACAAAGATACTCAGGTGCAGTCCCATGAAGTGCCTAGTATGTTAAGATATAAATTTTAAAATCAATTCTCACGTTTACGGGAAGCCCGTGTAATTGTGAAAGAACCGGTGTAATGTGTTCGCGAGGAGAAGTACAAGCGTGCGGCAGAATACTGAAGCTTGCTCAACGATTTAGCTGGAAGGCCTGAGAACGAGGCATTACAATAATCTAACCTAATGCCTTTGGCTTCGTGGTTAAAAAGTGGCATCATCATCCGACGGAACGGTGTATCTGTAGTCCAAATCTATGCGGGATCAACACCCCGGATCAGCGGGTGGCGGTAATGCACCTTTACGTTGGTTTGCCAAAACCGCCATAAAACGCTACTAGAAGAAGACGGAACTACGTCAAGACGTAGTTTAACAAAACTTTAGCCGCAAAACTGCTTTTAGATGCAACACTTTGAATGCAAACTGCCGTAAAGATCCAGTGAAGAAAAATAAGAACCTGTTTTTAAGCGTCTTCGCCTGGAAATGTATTAGTCTGCGCCACTAGAGGAAGCGGCCTCAAACTGCCACTCGGCCGGAACGCCGTGGTGAAAGGCTGAGCCGTGGTTGGATTCTTTCTGCTGCAATCCAGCGCTCGACGAGAGCTCGGTCTCGGGCGGCACGATCGTGTATCGAGCAAGACGAGCTCGGAGTTGCACGGTCTATTGGCCACGATGTGTGGCTTGGCGAGGATAGCAGCTGTCGCGATGACGCTTAATGCTGCTCGACGGCCGTGTTTGGCTGGGTAGAAATGATCTCGGGTCCGGCAAAAGCAGCAGGTCTTATAAATCCCCTGTTTAGCGCTCTTCATTGGTACGAAAATTGGGTCTGTGATAAGGTGACTGACGAAGCGAACCAGCATGCTGATAAACCGTCAATGGATAGAGGTAAGTCAGCGATATTTATACTGTGGGATTGATTACTTGATTGAGGTCCACCTGTGATGATTAGGCTAAGTATCTGACGCGCTCCTCCCGAATCTTCATTGATAATTACATATAATTTAAAATGACACCCGACGAAAAACTTGACAAATTTCTGGACTTTTATAAGGAAACAGCCAAGCAAACAAAACTACAAAAATGTTATAATAGATACATGAAACAAATAATAGATGCATGTTTTTATTTTATTATAATTTTTTTTCATGATTCCCAATTATTTAGATTCGCAATTTAGAATAGTTGTGCAGTCTTTACATTTTTATTTCAATGTAGAAATTATCTATTCATTTCATTTTATATTTGGACAGATTTGTTACGTGACAGCATTAATGAAAGTTTCTTAAGGGTCAATATCATGTTATCTGCATCTCCTGCGCTCCATAAAGCCACTCTTATAATAGCAGTCATCACTCAAAATAATGCACGACTCTATTATCTGTATAGCATGTGTGTAAGATTCCAATACAATTATGAAGTAATAATTTTATGTTAAATAAATATTTCAGTGAGTAAAACTGGCTGTGTCTATAGTAGGCTATTATGGACTGCACAGCATTTTGATATTATTTTTAAATATTTTTTTTAATGATTATTATTTTCAATTATTGTCCCTGGATCAGTACGATACTCTTGTAATAAAGTAGCGGTGGTAGCAGACATATTTTGAGTATCAGTTCTGGTTGAAAAGAAGCGATCTAATCCTGTTTACATGAAATAAGCCTGCTCCCGAGCAGGTTTAAGCTAACGAACCTGTTGCTATGACAGCAGCTCCGGGATGAAGCTTTGAAGAACCAAACGATCCAAGATCATGCCAAATCATCAACAATCAAATCCAGCTAACTGAGTTAGCGACGTTCGAAGAACATGCCCTAGGTTTGAGTTGGTCTATGGCGCAGTCTATTTTCAGCTCCTTAAAATAGCCATGTGCCAGCAATGTGCCTGAACACATCTATTTTTTTTTTAGACCAGCAAGCCCATGGGCGCACAAATGGGTGCAAATGCATTTGCTAATTAAACGACGTTGCACTGGATGGGAAAATGCGAATGGTTTTGATAGGCAGGGTTGGGTATCGTTTGAATTTGAACGATTCCAATTTCGATTCCTTGTTTCGATTCCGGTTCCTAACAATTCTTGATTCTGATTATTTTAAGAGGCAGGGTCAAAAAAAGGTTTAGGATATTTTAAATGATCTAGCTCTGAAGGAAATAGTCTGACCGTCTCCGTCAATTTTAATTCTATGAACTTTTTACTTTTTAATTTTACAATGAATTTCTCACAGGGCTGTTTTCAACTACAATATAAGTATCAAATCTATGAACTTAAATATAAATATTATAACTTATGCATATATTTCCACAGGGGTACACTTTCCTCAATAGTTTTATTTTTGAAAACCTCATGAAAACACATTTACACGAGTATGATGCTGCAGGTACTTGAACATGTTACCGTGCTCCCACTGATGGGCTAACCTGGTGCAGAATAGCATATAAACAATAATAGGGCCCTGTGAAAGCAGTTTTATTTTTTCCCAAATTCAGTTTTATTTTATTTTTTCCAAATTCTGTTAACATTTTTCTGAATTCCATTTTTTTATTTTTTATTTTCAAATCCCCACTTAAGCCCATGGAGGGGTCCTTATCCCCAGTTAAGCCCAAAGAAGGCTCCAGTCCCCGGTTTTTGCCCAGAGAGGGCATCGGAGCCCATCAATCTCTTCAAGTAAGTAGTAGTAGTTGGACTCCAGCCTCTGAGGCAGGGGCGGGGAGGGGGCTCCACCATGACTCTGCCATGGCCTCCTGCCTGCTCCTCCATGGCGTCCTTAACTTTCAGATCCACCATGTGCCCCGAACTGCCAGATACGCCATGGGTCCCTAAACAAGTGCAGCCCTGGAAGCGTTCCATCCTGGAACCCTGCTCCTGAAGGCCTCCAAAGATCCCATCCCCACTTAACGCTGGATGTTGTACTGCGCGGGACGTGCCTTCCAGAAGTGGGGATTTATGTCAGACTCTGGTCCATATTTTGTGTAAGTAGAATTCTCCCTCGTGTTTTTTTCCTCATGTAGAGTTCTCCCTCGTGTTTCCCCGCCTTGTGTTTTCCTCATGATGGCTGCTGAAAATTTATTTTTAATATCAGAAATTAAAATTAAAATAAATGCAGCCTGAGTGAACGCAAGACTTCTCTTACCAACGTTTTAACAGTAGTGCATGTATATATTTATAGTAATGTATGTGTGTTTGTACACTGCACTACACTCATGGTAGTGTATCTATACATTATACAATTAATCATTGCTGAATGATGTAATTGGTGTTTTCTGTTTGAAAAATAATCTACTTGTAAATCTCTGTTATGCTTTCATTTAGCCTTTGCCTGTTTTATTATCTTGTTTAGGAGAAGTTTTTGCATCACTAGTGAAATAAAAAAAATAATATCTATTCTCAGATATTTTCTAATACTCCAGGCATCTGCCATTGTTCTGCACATTCATGTAACACACCTATAAAACTCTGTATTTCCAGCACGGGTCGATCTTTGCCATCCAGCTCAGTGTCTAAGTTTATGTGCAGATAAGGCAGACAGAAACATCTCTAATAAGTACACGAATGCAAATTCATTTGCTTGACTAATCTCCTTACATTCTGGGGAGCAGGTTATATGTCTGATGTGAGGAACTGCACAGTGTATGTCTGCCATGTTATTGCTTAAGCTCTGCTTCTGACAGGCTTTAATGGTGATGAGGGAAGGCAGGCTAGGGTGTGTTTCACAGAGACTTCTATACTGAGACACACATCAAACCTCTATCCTTGGCCTGTGAAAGTAATTCCGTTAAATCTTTACATAATAATAATAATAATAATAATAATAATAATAATAATAATGTTTTGAACTTCTGTGGAAGTTCTGTAGGCCATTTTATTTTATTTTTTACTTCTATCACCATTATATTGAGGGTCTGATTATGAATGATGATAGACAAAATGGCATGAACAACTTTTCAAGTGGCAAATATATTCCAAAGAATGGGTGATGGATGCATAAATGGGAGCATAAATAGGTGTCAAAAAATTAAAATATGTCAGGTTGGGACTTAATGGCACAAAACCCTTTAAAATAATTCTCTCTCTCTCTCTCTCTCTCTCTCTCTCTCTCTCACACACACACACACTCACACACACACACACACACACACACAAATGTCAACAAGTATCTTTACACTGATCCTTAATGCATGTTAACATTACATTGTGTTTAGATGGATAATAAAAAAAATAATTATTTATAAGACACAAGTCAGAATACTTAAACAGTTAATTTTTTTCACTACTTCCTATATTCTTTCCTTTTCCTCTCTCTCCTCAATATGTCCTATAAAACTGTTTATGAATGTTCTTGAGAAAGCAGCTTGAAGCTGTCAGGGCCTGTGAGGTGATAAAACCTTAAGGAGGAGAATAACACCTTCATTCTTACACAAGAAAAGGAATCAAATTCTCTAGAGCCCTTCTGCATAGAGGAGATAGACTTCATTCTCTCTCTCTCTCTCTCTCTCTCTCTCTCTCTCTCTCTCTCTCTCTCTCTCTCTCTCTCTCTCTCTCTCTCTCTCTTCCATAAACACCACTGCATTAAAGGTGAAGTGTGTAATTTCATCTAAACTAGTGGCTCAAAGCGGTATTGCAAAAGTTTTCTAAACAGTCCTGCAGATAATAGAGATGACCAAATGAATGTTGAAGTAAGAAACCCTACATAAAATATTAGTCCAGTATATTATAACTATACAAAATATACTTTTAAATGTAACAGTGCAGTTTACTGATTAAAATACAAAACTATATTTTGTAAAAAAACATGTTTTACCTAACATGTTCTGGGAATAAATCTCACTACCTTTTGCACTGCTAACACAATGCATAAAAATAAAATTAATAAATAAATTGATTTAAACTGACAAACAAAGTTGCATATGCCCACATTCAAGCTTGAAATGAGCTAATAAAAAAAAAAAAAAAAAAAAACTATAGCAGATTTACTATAGCAGATTTAATTCCCAAATAACTTGCGTAACTTAAATATGATTACCATTTACAGTAAATAACTTTAAACTGCATTGGTCAAACTGATCTCTAAGCATCTTGAGTGAGTTCTTACCTTGGACTCCAATTTTGAGGCATATGATCAATTTGGTAAGAAATATACTCCGTTTGATTGGATCATTGAACCAATAAGTTTCTTACTTGAATATATCTACAATCAGTTCAGATGCAAAGTAGGCCTACAGACAAAATGTCCTGCCCCAAACCCATATGACTGGTTGAACTAATGTTGCTTCAGGATGCCCCTAACGGATGCAGCATATAATCAATAATAAATAACAGAATTACACTCATAGGAAATCAACTGAAACAAAAGGTTTGACAAGATTAAATCAAGTCTAAGGCTTTTATTTATGACACAAGTTTTGTTGGATTCATAACAAACATTGTCTAGCAGACTTACTAGAACCAACCCTCTCCTTTTAAGTGTAATGATCATGAGTAATTTTTCCTTTTTATTAGCGTAGGTATGTATAGTGTGAACCTATTAACCCCAATCATGAATTAATCTTTTTTTGTCTTCCAAGTAATTTCTGCCTCCGGAATAATTTAAATGAACACAATTTGAGCACTCTCTGGGTTTGAGGTTGAAATACATTTTGGGGATCTGTTAGGGAACAGAATCCCATGCTGTGCAGGAGATTAAAAACAATGTGTTTGTATATCAACTAATTGGCTTGGTGATAAGTCTAATGGAGTAATCAGAGATCAAATTTGCAAATGGAAGTTTTAAATGGAAGAACCACACAGTTTAAAGTTTTGAAGTTTCAAAGTTTCAAAGTGTTAGCTTGTCTTTATATTTAACCAAAACCCGTTTCGTAAAGCACGATAAACTAGGGTAAATTATGATGTTTCTCGAAAATCAATTGCATGCTTCAAAATCAACAGCAGCTTGCTCTTGAAGAGCATCCGTGGCTTCAGAACATGCTCCTTTGTCTCTTTTATCTTCATCTTATTGACAACAGATGGGATCTTAACCTTTTAATCTACATCTGCAAATCCCCATGCTGTCTTCATTACCAAAGCTGGAGTGAAATGTCTCCAGGATTCTGTCTGTTGGCAAGAAAATGACTCCAGCAAAATGTAATTAAACCACTTGCAAATTGAACTATAAGGATTTTTTTATTATTATTATTATTTTTTTTTTTTAAATGAGAACATATGCCAATATGTTTATATGAAATGTAAAAACACATTTAATAATTAATACAATATGAATGATTTGCTAAATTGAGCTATAAATGTTATGCAATATTATTATATATTAATATATATTTAAATCAATAAATATTTGAAATATAATATTTAAAAGGACTCTGAACTATGCATTGCGAAAAAAAAAAAAAAAAAAAAAAAACTTTTCCCATCATTAAAGAAAAAAAGGCACATTTTGATAAGTACATATCACAGCTAAAACATGAATGACAGAGGTGAATGATATTGTGAGAATGACTGTCAGAATCCACTTGACTTTAGTTTGATAGTTTGAGCATTTAAAGAGACAGTATCCAAATCATCAACCCATGCATATAATAAACAGAACAACAGAGTATTGGTGTAGAAGCTAATATTATTATATTTATAGTTATTGTTCTTGGTGTGAACATTGTTCCTGCCTTAGATCGTTAATTTGTTCATTAAACTCAACTTTTCTCAGAATCACATAAAATGGAATGTGAAAATAATATTAAATCAAAATGTAGTCAAAAAAAAAATGTGCTTATATTCTTTCTGACCTTAGCTTTGTAGGGCAGTACTACCATGTTATGTTTAATCATGTTCAGTCAATGATCTATACTATAATATTAAACAAAAACATCTAGGGATAGGGAACGAGATGCTGCATCCTCTAGAGGGCGCTATGGGAATGCTGTCAGCATTGCCGATGTCTGAAGCATGAATGAAATAACGACAATGAACTTGACATTGACAGACTGAAGCCTATGACGTAAGCAAATGAGCAACCATGGATATAAAAGGGCACTTGTAGAACACATCATCCTGTTTTTTGACACTGAAACATGGCACAAAGACACAGCATCTCATTCCCTATTCTCAGAGAACCATGGTTACATGCATAACCTGAGACGTTCCCTTTCGAAACACTCCATCCTCTAGGGGGCGCTATGGGAATGGTATACAAATGCCACCATGCTGAACAATAAGTGCCCAGGTAACTGTTTCCCCAAGTCAGGACTTGAGGAACAGCATCCCTGCTATCGAAACCACTAGCTCTTTCAACAGGCTCAAGCTCCAATCATCATAGACTAACTCACCTGCCAGAGTCTGGAGCTCTAAGAGTGGAGGTCTAAGCATAACAACTCTCTAGAACGAGAGGAGACCTGACTACATTCGGCGCTAAAGACATTTAGTGAGGCTCACAAAAAGAAGATGAGCCTACCTACGAATAGTACTGTCCAAGCGGAGCTATGGAGAGCAGAGGCTTCAGCAGAATGACTCTCTTAAATGAGAGGAAGCCTACATACTCAATCCTAGTTTGAGCATAACGACTCTATTAACCAAGAGGAGGCTCTATGAACCAGTTAGTGAGGCTTAAAATAGAAAGGGCCTACACTCGTATTACTGCCTAGGCAGAGCTCTGGAGTGGAGGCTTCAGCAGGATGACTCTCTGAAATGAAAGGAAGCCCAACATGCTTGCCAAGGTAGGGAAGCTCTTAAGAGTGGAGGCCTCAGCATAACGACTCTCTGAACCAAGAGGAGGCCAACACTCAGCGCTAAAGACAGTCAGCGAGGCTCATAATAAAGGATCCTACATTCTTCAGTACTGTCTTGCAGAGCTCTGGAAAGCAGAGGCTTCAACAGAATGACTCTCCTAACAGAGAGGAAGTGAACAGGAGCACGCTGCTCACCATAACCCTCCATGCTGAGGGGAGCAATGCTTTAAAGTGTGTTGGTAGAGACAAACTGTTTGAGTGGAGCCCAAGGTATTCGGTTCAAACCAACTCAGAGAAAGGGAATGAAGCTAATATGCATAACCCTTACATTACAGGATTTCAGACAGTGTGCAGAGTCTTGTATGTACACTTGACCACTTATGTGGATTTTAGAAAGTGTGCAAAGTGTTTACGTGAACACTTACCACTATGTGGATTTCAGCATGTGTACTTAACTTCATAAGCATCGCTCCAGGGAGCAGAGGCTTTAGCAGGATGACTCTCTTAATGAGAGGAAACCTACCTTGCTCAACCCTGGTAGGGGAGCTCTTAAGAGTGGAGGTCTCAGCATAACAACCGTCTAAAGCGTAAGGAGACCTGGCTATAATCAGCACCAGAAGCAGTTAGTGAGGCTCAAAGAAAGGGCCTACAAACTCAAATCACTGCCTATGACGGAGCTCTGAAGAGCGAAGTCTTCAGCAGGATGACTCTCTTGAACAAGAGGAAGCTTAACACTCAACCCTATTAGAGAAACTCTTAAGAGTGGATTCCTCAGCATGACGACTCTCTAGAATGAGAGGAGACCTGACTACACTCAGCGCTAAAGACATTTAGCGAGGCTCACAAAAAGAAGAGGACACTACCTACCAATAGTACGATCCAAGCTGAGTTATGGAGAGCAGAGTCTTCAGTAGAATGACTCTCTTAAATGAGAGGAAACCTACACACTCAATCCTAGTTTAACCCCTTTACGTGCAAACATTGCCGACGGCCCCAGTTTATTATTGTTTCGCTTTCACAGCACATTAAACATCACTGTCTTACTTCATTTTGATAAAACATTGTTGCAGTGACAGATATTTAGTGATTTATGTCAGGAGTGCAAAATAATAAATCCGTATTATGCCACATTTTGAATAGAAATTCACCACTCACTCATATTCAGTCACGTTAGCAGCGGTTTATTTGTGTTCACATAGACTCACTGAACAGCGTCAATAAGGATTTATAGACAAAAGATGCAGATCTGCGGAGATATATGGATATATTTACTGATGTTTACTTCATATTTCTTCAGACAGAATCGTCATTTCTATTCATTTTCCATGGATTTACGCGATCTGATGATAAACAGCCTCTCCTAGCGTTCTGTGTGTGCGTGCAGTGGTCACAGCTCGTGCTGTGTGTGACTCAGACTCTGATTGGGCCTTCCCAATGTCAATCTGAGAGTGTCATATATGGACACCGCCACATTGTGTCACATGCTTCCTGCACACTTCCTGGTAGTTATCTGGCCAAAACAACACTGAAACACCTCTGTACACACGAAATATCCGAATAATAAACCCGCGATTACGATAGTAAAGCTTGGTATGAGAATTTCTTGAGATCTGGGGCGTTTTTATTAAAAAAATCTAAAATGTACATCGGAAATGCTAACTTGTGCAGCGATGAAAAAGGCTACAAATAACATATTTTTACAACAGTAAACGACCAAATTCCACCCCTGATCGCTAAAGGAAGTTATTATAAACACTCGATCGGGGTTTAAAGTGAGTTTTGAGTAAAAGTGTACTAATAATTTCATAAATTGTCTGATGTGGCTTGATGCTAACGTTAGCTCCGATGCTACTAATAGCAGGTGCTTTTATTCTTCATAATGCATTTTTGTCTCAATAATTCACGTAAGGTCGTAAGAAAATGTTTTGTTGTATTTTTATAGTAAGACTTTTGATAAATAAGAGCTAAATGCAAAGATAGACTGAAGTGAGATTGCTGCTTTGTTGCTTTGTAAAGCCTGAAAAACCACAATCAAGGCTAATAAAGGTGGAATAAAAACAAAAGAATAATGATAAAAGAATAATGCGGATAATGTGTCGTACCTGGCGGAGGTGTGAAAGACTCGTTTGGTGAGAACAATACAATCATGAATGGGGAGTTTTGCAAAGCCAACACACATACAAAATAAACTGCAGTGTTTACATGTGAGATCTTACAGAGATGACAAGGGCCATAAATCAATCTGATTAGCCTTCTCTAAAAACACACATGACATGGCCTTAGAAAATATTTAATAAAATTCACAGTTTTACAGATTCAATTATGAATTTTTTTACAAAATTTTGGAAGACTTGTGGCCTTAGCTACACTGTGTTTTCAAACTCATTTCCTACATCAACATTTTTTTAAATACATTTAAAACATATGTTTTTAATATTTTTATTTTTGTTTTTATGTTTGAGCTTATATATCTCTATTATCATAACAGTCTGAGTGATTCTGATTCCTGAACAGTAAACTTTAAAGTGTCAGCTTTGTGAACAAAGATTGATTATGTATCTAGTGAGAAAGAATCATGAGCAGAAACCTTTTTATTTTGGGTATGTAATTTCGGTCTCCATGCCAAAAAAGGGGGGTTACTAGTAAGCGGTTAAGCTCTTAAGAGTGGATGCCTCATCATAATGACTCTCTGAACTGAGAGGAGACGTAGCCATACTTAGCGTCACAGGGAGTTAGTGAAGCTCAAATAGAAAGAACCTACACTCAAATTACTGCCTAGGCGGAGCTCTGGGGAGTGGAGGCTCCAGCAGGATGACTCTCTAAATGAGAGGAAACCTACCAATACTCAACCCTGGTAGGGAAGCTCTTAAGAGTCGAGGTCCCCATTTAATGACTGTGAGGTGCCTATGGGCAAGTGAGAGCACTATTGGAACCACCCCCCCCCCACCCCAAAAAAAAAAAAAAAAAAAAAAACAGAGATGTGGAGAGACGCTAGTAGTTCAACAGAGATGTGGAGAGACTCTGGTAGTTCAGCAGAGACATGGAGAGACTTTGGTAGATCCGTGGTGTTTAGACTGAATTCAGGAAGATCAATGGTGACTTGACTGCTGATGAAGATCAATGGTGACTTGCATTTGCTCATGAAGATCAATGGAGACTTGCCGGGAACCTGACCTGACTCTGGAGGGTCAACGGGAAACTGACCCGACTCTGGAGGGTCAACAGGAACCTGACTAGACTCTGGAGAGTCAATGGGAACCTGACTCGACTGTGGAGGGTCAATGGGAACCTAACTCGACTCTGGAGGGTCAACGGGAACCTGACTCGACTCTAGAGGGTCAACTGTGGCTGTCATCTTGTGCAGGGGCGCTGCACAGGCGGCCATCTTGTGCCATGGCTCTGGGCCAGCGGCAATCTTGTGCTGTGGCGCTGGGCTGGCAGCCACTTTGTGCTGTGGCGCTGGGCTTGCGGCCATCTTGCGCTGTGGCACTGGGCTGGTGCCCATCTTGCGACACAGAACAGACACCGTGACAATGACTCCCTAAAGCAAGAGGAGACCTGGCTACACTGGGGCTCAAAATAGAAAGAGCCTACATTCATATTACTGCCTAGGCAGAGCTCTGGGGAGCGGAGGCTTAAGTAGAATGTCTCTCATAAACCAAAGGAAGCCTAGCACTTTAACCTAATTGAGGAGCTCTTAAGAGTGGGGGGCTCTGCATAACAATCCTCTAAAGCGAGAGGAGACCTATAGGCTATAGGCTATCATTTGATATTACTACCAAGGGTATCACTGGTTATTCCCTCATATAGGTCACACAATCACTATTCAATTCATACATAAATCTAAGTTGTTAAAGAGACTCAAGAAGGAATAATAAGGTTGAAATCTATAAAGTTTACTAAGTTCACCCTGCCTCCTTTTCATCATGGTTTTATAAATTATGTATATGAGGATGATGAAGTAAGATTTGTTGGAAAAAAATATCCATGAATGAAATAAACATTCTCAATAAATCAAAATAAATGATAAAACAGAGAGAACATTTTTTTTTTTTTTTTAAAGAGGAATAGAGAGGGAGGCTTATATCCAGGGGTTCCAATGCAATGCACTTGTACGTAATGATTAGGGATTTGATTAGGGAATGATTAGGGATTATTTTCATAGTCGATTAATCTGTTGAATATTTTCTCAATTAATCGGTTAGTTGTTTGGTCTATAATATGTCAGAAAAATGTGGATCAGTGTTTCCCCAATAGCCCAGGAATGGTCCTTGAAGGTACTATAGGGAACTTTTGTAAAAAAAATATTTTTTTTACATATTTATCAAACCTGTCATTATGTCTTGACAGTAGAATATGAGACAAATAATATGTGAAAAAAATCAAACTCCTCCCAGTGGTACTATTGCCATTTGCAGAAAGTCATGAGCTCCCGGTAAAAAACAACCAATCAGAGCTGCGGTCAGTAACTTTGTTTGTGTTCAAAATGTAGAAAAATGAACATAATAAGCGAGTACACCATGAATCCATTTTCCAAACCGTGTTTTTAGCTTGTCCTGAATCACTAGGGTACACCTATAATAAGTGTTTATATTCAGACTATTTTAGATTGCTTCGGGGGTACCAAGGCGGAGTAACCCAGTACCTTTGTGATTCTTCATAGGCATAAACAGAGAGAAGTAGTTCCGGCTACAATGTTCTTCCGCAAGACGCAAGCGGTTCTGTTTATTAACCGCTAGAGCGTCAAAAGTTCCCTACTGCAGCTTTAAATGTCTCGTTTTGTGCACAACTCACATATTCACATTTAACAAGCTGGAATCATTTTTCATTTTTTTTTTACTTTTGTCTTTCATATATTTTATCAATGACACAGACTGCAGTGACACAGACAGCTTTTGTTCACGTGGTTCACATGAGATGATTGACAGCTTTACAAACTAATGATATTGCACTGATGTCATAGCTGACGTGAATCAATAATAGGAGAGTAATCACTACTAGCTCTGTTATCGGTGTTAGCTCTTCAGATCGCATAAATCAGTGTAAAATGAATAAAAATGTTATTCTGTATGACAAAATATTTTACAAACATGTCATAAAATTATTATCTCTTCAAATGTGTGCACCATTGGACTATAGCCCTGGCCGATCGTGGATATTGTATGTATACAAACACAAATAAACCGGAGATGAGACGAATGGCTGCTGTATGAGTGATGATTTCTTTTCAAAATAACGAACATTATTATTATTATTATTATTATTATTATTATTATTATTATAGTGATGTGTCGTTCGTGAACGAATCGTTCTTTTTGAACGAATCTTTTAGGTGAACGAATCGTTCTCGTTCACGTAATCCACTGACTCATATTTCTCGTTCAGTGAAGTTCCTCCCTCCACAGCAGCGCGGCGCTATAAGCAGCGCATGCGCAGCTCAGTGAACCGGGTAACAACTGTTTCATCCTGTCAAAGAATTACTCAACCTCGAGCCAATAGCCTTCGAGTATGAGATGTGACAGAGTATTTGATTTGTTGAATGTAGTGAACGAATACGCCCTTCAATGAACGCGTTTCATATGAGTCTGAACTAGATCTAGAGATCTTATCGTTCGTGAACGAAATGACTGAACTGGTACCCATGTCGTTCGTGAATGAGTTGAATGAGCTGATACATATCGTTCGTGAATGAAATGACTGAACTGGCACACGTGTCGTTCGTGCACGAGTTGAATGATACATCTCGTTCGTGAATTAAATTACTGACCTGATGGTCAGGGTATATTCTGGCAAACCGTTTACCAATCACGTTTCTCAATCGGCAAAGCACATGTCGTTCGTGCACGAGTTGAATGATTTAGTAAATCTCGTTCGTGAATGAAATGACTGAACTGGCACACATGTCATTCGTGAACGAGCTGAATGAACGGATACATGTCGTTCGTGAATGAAATGAACTGGTACATAGCTTATCTCGTTCGTGAACAAAATGAATGATAGTAAACCGGGTCAGTCTGCCATTTAGCATGTCAATCTCGCAAAAATGCAAAGCGCAGTTATAGGTACTGTACTGTGCACATACGCTTGTTTTGATATTTAGCAACTCCACGTTTAATCCACGATTGATGAATGTGAATATATAAATGCTATTTAGGCAAGAAAACCTTGTGCTTTGTTCATCTGAACAACTTAATTAGACTTTATATATTAAATGCGATTATACACACATTTTAATAAAGCCAGATCAGTTTTTGCAACAACTGAATACGTTCGTTGACTTAAGACATAACAACATAATACACTTTTTTTTGCCATCTGCTGGCTTATTTTGTGTAATACGAAGAAATGGTCACTGAACGAATCAGTGAACGATTCTGAACGAATCATTTTGGTGAACGAACGGAAAATGAACGAATCACTAGAAAGAATCATAATTTCCACCACTATATTATTATTAATTGCCGGATATCCATTTTTGAATCTTGATGCAGTCTGTTGCGTGTTGTTCATTTTGAACGAATCTTTAATATGACTCAGGTCTACCGGGTTGTCTCAGAGAGTGAGTCGTTCATTTTGTGTTGACCGCACATGCGCATTACACAACATATGGGTTCTGAGCATAGACAGTAAAAGAAATGGACACAGCGATCCCATTGGAACTCAACTGAGACAATTGAAGCCCATTTTTAGCGTTTTTTAGCACTTCCGTTTCTGATGCGCAGACTCAAACGAAGCTTGACGACGTCAGCAACCTGTCTGACAGATGTAAATCTTCTAGTAGCTGTGCGTGCAAACTGCCATCGTTAATCTTGCATTGACGGCGAGCTTGAGCGGGGAGTTCTTTGGAGTGAATGAGCAGGAGTAAGTATTCTGATTAATTATTTTGTATAGTATTTTAAAATGTAACGCCAGCACGCCATATTAAGTTAATTGCCTGCGAGCTTCTCCTCCTGTCTGTACGGTAATGCGACAGAGAGTCAAGTGGTTATGACGCAATAGTTAGCCTATTTTTTACAAAAACTGTTTCTACGGGGCCATAATGTAACATAGAAGGTAATGGAGCCCTTTATACATTGTCATGTATCTTTAGAAATAAATAATGGACAAACGGAGTCTTTAAACGCCTCAGATGTAAAGTTATTCGCTGCCAAAGTGAAGTCAAAAAGAATGGGAGTCAATGGGAATGCTAATGCAAGTGAAGTTCTGCTACAAGATGGCAGCACGCAGCCGACTTCAACTTCCGGACGACTTCCTTGCCACCTGGTTCTGAATCGACAGGTGAGGTCCGATACTTTTATTCTTCATATCAGTCCCATAGAGACGGGAAGAGAAAAGATTAGTTCATTTTGCTGAACGAGACTCAAAGATCCGAGTCAGTAAAATGATCCGAACTTTCCACTACTACTGGCAACACCGCAAGCAACTATGAAACTAATAATGAAAAATATGAAACTAAAACAACATATGCTTAATTTAAAATGTCATAGGAACTGTAGGCTATTTAGAGGTGGATAAACTCAATTTAGAGTTGGATAAACGCTATTAAGAGGTGGGTAAACGCTATTTCCGAATTTTTGGGAGGTGCGTAAACGGCGTTTACATGCGTTTAGCCTCCAATACATCCCTGCCCATACACAACCCATACAGCAAGCAGTTTTGGCCCAGATCCGGCCCACATCTAGCCCGCATGGATTTCACACAGGCCAGATGTCGGCCGGATCTGGGCCAGCACTATGTTGCTGTCTGGTAATACAGAATTTACATTGTGTATTACTATAATCACCATTATTAATTTTGTAACATGCTTTGGTCCCAGACAGCAACATGATGAAATCCATGTGGGCCAGATGTCGGCCGGATCTGGGCAGATACTGCTTGCTGTCTGGGAATGTACACACAAACTATGCCAGAAAAGTACAGTAAACTGAACAGAAAATCAGACTTAAAACCCACAATTCATGCAATTGTGCAATAAAAAATCTATTGCATATTTTTTTAAGAACAAATCACCCAATAAAGAGTGAGTGTATAAAGTATACAGTTTATAAGAGAAAAATAACAGACACAGGTTTATTTCAGATGTGTCTAAGAGCAGTACCATAGTTGTCCAAATGACAATGCATTGCAGTTGTAGTCCTCTCTGGCAGAATATAATAGCAATGCGAGGAGCAGGGCATAATTTAAGTTGTTAAATGCTGAAAATACTATCTTGATCCACCGGTTCCCGACTCCTTCTTCCCGATGATTATGAAGTTTTAATGCTTTACATTGGTGCCGAAGCCCGAGAGAAGGAGGGACACGGTGCCATCGAGCAGGCGAGGGAGCGGTGGGCTGGAGTGAGTTGCTGGGGACTCGGGAGAGCGCAGTCTCGGGATTACCCCCCAGAGGGGGGATGGGGGTATGTGACGTGTGGGGCAGGGCTGAGAGCCATGGGAACGGAGCGAGGAAGGTGGAGTGATTGGAAATGAGCGAAACCTGCTCGACCCACCGTTCTTGAGTCCCAGATGGAAGGATATAAAACCGGAGCGACGAACGTGAAGGACGAGAGAGGACCAGGCCTGGATTTTAGTTTGTGTAATCATACATTGTAGCCAAAAACCAAATAAGCAACCAAAAAGTAGTAAATATATTTTATATGTATATATTGTATATTATATGTATTTATTGGTTTGGTTGGTTGTCCGACTGCATGAGTGAGTCAATGAATCATTCATGATCAGATTTATTAAACAATACTGATTCATTCAGAAGAAGAAGAAACATTAGAGTTGCTCAATCATGAAAAAAAAAAAAAAAAATCAGAAATCATTATTGTAACAACCCTGTTCTGTGATATTGCACTTAAATCTGCTTTAGTTGTACAGATGTTTTTTTTCCACAAATATCCTTCACCTCCATGCTAAGGTAAAGGCTTAAATTGAAATGTTCTAAACATGTATGGCAGCGGAACTCTTGAGAATAGACATCTCCACAGTAATGGTCTGGTTTGGTACAGCCTTGTCTGTAGGTCGTAGCATTTGCAGTGCAAAGCTGGCGCTTTTCTTGTTTACCTGCTGACTCAGATGTTTCAGATCTCTGACCTCCCCTTCAGTGATCAGTTGGGTGATTGTCAGGTATGTGTGTACAGGCATCATCCCAAGGCCCCTTTGTCCTAGACCTGAGGTCTATCTGAGCAGCATGTATTCCAGTAAACAGATAATACAGTACAGCACATCTCAGCAAAGCTACGAACACATTGTTCCTGTACAAAAAAAAAAAAAAAAAAAGTAAAAAATAAATGTGTTGGTGGTCCTTTGCAGAAAAAAAAAAATGCCATGAGGGTGTGAAACTAAACATTGTTGCCAGATGGCTGAGTAATGTGTATAGTGGTTTTATGGGGCCAGTTTTATGGGAGATGACTGTTCCGTGACAGTAGTTACCCTCTAAGGCTATATATTTTCACCTCTGTCAAAAATTCATTGACATATAGAAGTGAGCCACAGAGCCCACAGTTGCACCTGCACGATAGATGTAGAAACTTTTCATCTAAGCTGACTTTATATTTCAAGGACTAAAGATTGTCTTCTTTAAGTTTGCCAAGATAATTGCAACAATGCCAGTAGCTGTCTTTTTTCTTTTGAGTTGAAAGTCGAATTCATAAAATACAAATAGAAAACACATTATAAACAAAAGATCGCTCATGCTAAATCATTGAAAGCCCTATTCAGGTGGTAATTGTTTCTCATGTGGATGCATCTAAAAATAAATTAGCTTGTCTTCTCAGTGATGAAAACTCATGCATTTGAATGAAAATGTATTCTTGGTAAGGGATGAGCTGTGATTGTGCGAACAAAGAAATGCACTTTTTACATGGTCAGTTACATATTATGAATGATGTTGAATTTAATAGTAGGTAAATTACTTATTCATAAAATATCCTATCTAATAATAGGAGTTTCTCATTTCCCCATGAGAAACAATAACCTTACTGTATAAAAAGTGCAACATTTTTTATTTTATTGTTCACAGTGTCATTGGAATTTACACTCTTCACTGTTAAATGCATATAGTTTACCCAGAAATAAAGATTATGTTATAATTTGACATGACTTATGTTCTTTTGTGAATATTGTGTCCTTCTGTATATAGTCCTTCCTTGCCGGACTCTCTTTACATTGTTATAGCAAGACAAAATTACTAAAAAAAACACAGTAGCCATAGGAGAATAATTGATTTCGAGAACTAAATTTCATAATTCACTTTTGCTCTCCTGAGGTCTCAGGAGGTTTCCAATTAGCATTGCTTTACACAGAGATTCCTTCCTCCCATCCCTCTGTCTGACAAACCCCAAAGACAGCCAGACTTTATTTATGCAGAGTTGGATGGCAGGGTGGACATCTCCTTGGGAGGCTGTGCCATGGGGTTAGGCTGCAGGTGTTGCACATACTTTGCCAGTAAAAATATTACCCTGCTCTGCCATCTACACAAAAGAGCACATGCCTCCTGCAGTATAACTTACTCTAAGCCGAATAGATAATATGACCATTACAGCCACACAATTACATCATTGATCTATAAGTTTGAGTGTGTCTTTACACACTTTAGATTGCTTTACAGTATTTCTTCTTCTTCTTCTTCTTCTTCTTCATCTTCTTCTTTTTCTTCTTCTTCTTCTTATTATTATTTTGAATATCTTGAATGGAATAGATGTTTCCTCTTCCTCCTCCAGATAGTTTTTTAGGATGAGAATGAGCCACAGCATTCAGAACACACATTACCTGACCACACTTGGAACCCCTCTCATTTACATTTAGAGTGAATAGCACTCTGCCGCAGTCTCCACACCACTAGGAAGAAGCTACTGTTTACAGTTGTACTGACAGTGAGCCAAGCAACTGTTATTTGTGTCCTCAGTCAGAATCATAGTCAGAATCTTTATGGCAAATGGTTTTGCGCAATAAGTGCAAATATAAAGCACATCATTTCTTCTTAATGGTGTGGAAAAGTGAACGGTATGTTTTGAAATGTAAACCAGAAATACAGATCTAGTTTCTGACAAGTTCAAAACTCATGGTGGGGATATGTATCACTGTACTTTAATCCATCATCACTGTCCCTGTACAACAAAATCACCCACAACAAGCAAAAACAAGTGCTTTAAAATGCTGACATCTGGGTTACTTCATTGTTAAAATATATCTGGCCTGAAATGATGTGTCAAGGACTTAATTTTGGGAATGCGAGAGTATAGCCGTGAACTACACAAAGAGTGAACAGCAAATGAACAAAGTATTAAAATGAAGTATGCTAAGTTAGAGTGGCATACAAACCTAAGTTAATCCAAACCATGTTGTTGGTTATGAGAGGAAAAACCTTTAACTCTTAAAGCTTTAAAAATAATAAAGTTTCAAGCAGACATGTCAGAACAGAAAAAGTATACTAATAAGCTTTGCATTAGGAACTAACAGTTTTTACTGCTGAAAATCTATATTTTTCCATGGGGTTATTCATCAAACGGGACACGAAGTTGTTGACACTCAATGGAATTGTCACAGATTAATTTGTAGCCGGGAAATGTGTTCTTGCAAGCTTGTGTAAATATAATAATAATAATAATAATAATAATAATAATAATAATAATAATAATAATAATAATAATAATAATTTCAGTTTAGTTAGCCTAGTTATTATAATAGTGTGTTTTTACTTATTTGCCATTACTGCTCTGATTACAGAGGGCTTGGTCTTTGAATGTATGGCCATTGGCTATCTATTGCATCATTCACATATTCATCACTGAATCTATAAAGTTGAATGTTTAAAGGCATTCGTAAAGGACCACTGATAAAATATTACAACAAAATGGAAATATCTGCAGAGAGATTTGTATCTCCACATCTACATGTGGTATACTACAACAGGCGGCTGCAGGCCGGTCTTCTAACCTCCTGCACAGAAAGGCTCCATGGCTATTTGCTGGAATGCAGCGTAAGTTCAAGAAGCAGAATGGAAAATGCCCTGAGTCTGGATCATGTCAGGAAAAGAGAAAGAACAAGAAAGTAAGTACCTGAATGGAAGCAGTAGGCCAGATTCGAGTGGCTGCCTCATGTCTGAAGCCTGCTGCTTTCTCTTGTCAGTGTGTGGTGTACTTTCTCTATTTCCATGTCTGTGTGTCTACAGAAGAGATGCACTGCTTTCATACCCCAGCATGGAGGCATTTGATATTCATGGAGAAGAAAAAGAGGGAAGGGAGAGAAACATCAGCGGGGATGGTGCTCAGTGCATAAGATTACCTAGTAATTATCTAGCCGACTCAATCACAGAGAACTGGCAAATACCAAACTGGTGCTGGCAGTAATCGTGAAGATTATTTTGAATGGGGTACCAAGGAGAGCATAGGTTCTTTCTGCTCATCATTTGAAGTCATTTGAGCCTGGTGAGGCATATTACTTTGTGTCCCAGTTCATCTAAGAGCATTAGGAAAAAACTAAACAACTCTTAAATTATAAGCAGACTCATACTAACATAGTCCAATGCACCAATGCTCTACGTTTTTTGTCCACAAGTTTTCTTCTCATGTATTAAAATGTAATGTAATGTAATCTTGAAATATGACATTGCCTTTAGCTTGAACACTAAACAGAGATGTGTTGTTTATTTTCATGTTAAAGGAGAGACAGAGAGAAAGAGAGACCTTTTTCATTACAGGGAGTCTACTGTGCCACATTGGCCTCTTTTATCAAAGATAAGTAGTACCGATTTACAGTACTGATTAAGGCAGAGAAAATTATCGGACCTACTGTAAGGTCTGGCATTTAATAATTTCACTGAAAACCATAGCTTTGTTTATAGTTGAACTGAATAATTTACACTGAAAGAAGCTACAAATAAGTCTGACTGTTTTTAAAGATACACATTTTAAATTGATATTGTATCTGTTATCTAAATTTTTCATATAATAAAAGAGAAACTACGAAGCACTGATGGCAAGATCAGCGTTTGTCACAGGGTTGATCGCAGCAGATATTTAGCACTGAAACACCTTGCGCCAATGATGTGACCTGCACATTGATGTCCAATCTATTTTTTACAGAATGACATTGACATAAATTCAACTATGTTGTCTTCTTGCTTGATTAGCTCTGGCGCATCTTTGGTCTTCTGAGAGGCATGCAATTTGCACCCTACAGCTCAAGGGTAGGAGGAACACCCACCCCTCTATTGGAATGGGTTGAAAAACGGTTGATAATTACACAGTGTGAGAAATACTGAAAATGAAAAAAAGGAGGGGTGAGCTGGCATTGGTTAAGATGGTTTGGCTGGATGAGATGTCAGTGAACAGTGTCTGCCAGGTAGGCCTTTCTCTGTTCTTTGATTTGTGCACCAAGGGGAACAAAAGTCTTCTGTTTTACTGCAGGTGGGCATTAGCTCAGGCACGATCAAAGACCTCTGGTTGACAAGGCCAGCATTCTCTTTCCCTAACCTGTGCTTACCTCACATGTTTGTTTGTTTTTCTTATTTTTCCATTCTAAATCAATGCCAGAAAGAGGTAATGTGTTAAAGGGGAGTGAAAACACCCTTATTTTTAAGTGTGTTGCCTGTGCAGGATTAAAAATCAAAGCAGCAAAACTCGCCTATTGGTTGCATCAAGCAATCAATGGCGATAAGCAATGCAAGTGTGAGGGGAGCAGGAGGGTTGTCGGCAGACATGCAAAGCATGGGGGGACTGTTAAAATGCCTCCATTCCTCACCAAGATGGAGAGTCTGTACTCACTGAACAGACAAGGTGAGACACAGCTGAGACCCAGGTTAAACGCAGCAGGATTTCGAGAATGGAATGCTTAAGTCAATTTGTGGAATTGAATTCTTGCTTCATCATTTACATCACAAATTGTCATTTGCAGTGCACATATATTTGTGTCGCATTACTGGGGATGGGTGAAAAGTGTTATTGATGGCAGAAATCACCTGCTAACACAAACACAACTTTCGGAACAAGACTAATAGTTTAAAATGTTATGAAAATAGACAAAAAATTATATATATATATATATATATATATATATATATATATATATATATATATATATATATATATATATATATATATATATATACACACACACACACACACATATATATATATATATATATATATATATATATATATATATATATATATATATATATATATATATATATATATATATATATATACAGTGGGGATCGAAAGTTTGGGCACCCCTTGCAGAATCTGTGAAAATATGAGTACTTTTCTAAAAATTAGAGAGATCATACTGAATGCATGTTATTTTTTATTTAGTACTGTCCTGAGTAAGATATTGTACATAAAAGATATTAACATTTAGTCCACAAGACAAAAGAATTGCTGCTTATTAAAATAAGCCCACTCAAAAGTTTGGGAACCCTTGGTTCTTAATACTCTGTGTGGTCACCTGATGATCCTCGACTGTCTTTCTGTTTTGTGATGGTTGTGCATGAGTCCCTTGTTTGTTCTGAACAGTTAAACTGAGCAGCGTTCTTCAGAAAAGTCTTTAGGGTCCTGCAGATTCTTCAGTTTTCCAGCATCTTTGCATATTTGAACCCTTTCCAGCAGTGACTTTATGATTTTGAGATACATCTTATCACACTGAGGACGTTTGAGGGACTCAAACACAACTATTTAAAAAGATTCAAACATTCACTGATGCTCCAGAAGGAAACAAGATGCATTAAGAGCTGGGGTGAAAACTTTTGAACACGATGAAGATGGCCAAATTTGTCTTATTTTGTTGAAATATAATTGTTTTCCATTTAGTTCTGCCCTTCGCAAGCAACAGAAGATACTTGTATGTTTCCCGGTACACAAATTAAGTACAATTTACATGGATCTTCAAATTCCAAAAGTTTTCAATTTTTTTTTTTTTTTTTTTTTCATCTGGGGTACTCAACAAATATTCTTGTCCCTTCACATTTTTTTATTTCTTTATTTTTTTCCCCCATTTGTTTTATTTATGTATTTTTAACTGAAGTCAAACTTTTGACTTTTGATTGGCAACGTATGGTGACATCATGACTTTGATTACGACTTTAACTTTCAATTATGTAAATAATTATTGGCCAGATCACTCAGAAAAATGCTCAAAGTGTGTGTTTCTCCAGACTGCTGGTTACTGGCTATTAAAAGTCACACTGCCAAGATCACCAAGATTTTTTCCTCTCGAAAGTCTATAGTTTTCTTGTTTATTTTTTTATTTTCTTTCTAATGAGGTAATCTGCTATTCTAGTCAAGTTTTATATAATTGCATCATCTAGGCTTTTCATTGTGTTCCATTAAAAGGTTTTTTTTTTTTTCTCTCTCTCTTTTTTTTCTATTAACAATCCATGCTGCACTCTCTAGAGTGATCTGGCATATCATAAAGTACACAGGACAAATCAGTCCTGTGCTATTCCTCATCCAATAAAACCTGCACAGTGCTTATGGCAGGTCCATTGACTGCAGTCTTTAATTACCTCAGATGAACCTGACCTTTAAGTATCATAGTATCATTTGAGGGTTACGCTGTGTCATTATGACAATAAGCTGGCTGCTTCCCTACAGTGAAGTGCCCAATGGTTCACACATGGTGACCTTACAAAGGAAAACTGTCAAAAACTTTGTCAAATCTCCGAGGTATCCAGCCACAAAAATCAGAGGATCAATCAAGCTGACTGAAGCGTTTTGCGGGTTCAGCATGAAGAGGGTGGTAGAGGCGTGTCACACTGTGATAATACAGCAATCTATCATGCCGATAAGACTGAGTATTGGCTGCATGTGACAGGCCCTGAGGAATGGGACTAGACTGAGACAGACTTCACATACTCACCTGATCAGCAGTCTGGCGCCTGAACGAGGAACGCTGCTCCAAATCCATTTATTCAACCACTGCCTCACTTTTTTTATTCTTTGAAAAGGACACTTTTTGTTCATCACTTGACAGTTGTTCCACAAAAGTAAGGAGACGTGAAAGTGACTTTTCCATTTCAATATTGTTCATGCTGTTAAGAGAAAAACCTGCACAGTTCCTTTGATATACACTGTATTGGCCCAAAGTAGTAATCTGAAAACTATCAATATCTCACATGAACGTTTGCAATACTCCACATGCTCTGCTTTTTTTTTTACAATAATCTGAACCCTTATTCTAACATGAGCTCAGAAAATTATAGTCTCTCTCTAATTCTGATAGACTGATAGAACAATTATCTACTTATAAATATGTATGTGTGATCATTCTGGGACATATATGCCCACAAATACATAATGTCCTTACAGATTATTGTAATTATAAATCTACTTGGACTCACATTATATCAAGTGTCCTTAACCACTATGTACTTACATTTAAATAAATATTTGATATGACACACTTAATATGTAGGTACATTATTTAACATTGTACTTATATTTCAAAATACTGTCTTGCAATTACATATGTAATTCATTTCTTTACCTACATATATAATAACTGTTGACCCTATGTCTACACCTTAAACCAAATCATCACTAATTCTTCCCCTAACCTTACCCATATCCCACCTCAATAGCAGCAAAGGTGTTTTAAAATTCAACATGAACACAATAGGTACATTGCACCTAACAATTTATTGGTTCCACTTTATATTAGGTGGCCTTAACTACTATGTACTTACATAAAAAATAAGTACAATGTACTTATTGTGTTCATATTGTATTGTAAAAGACTTTTGCTGCTATTGAGTTGGGATATGGTTACGGTTAGGGAGAGGGTTGGAGGTATGGGTAAGTTTAAGGGTGGGTTAAGGTGTAAAGTATGGGTCAAAAGTGTAATTATAAATGTATTTACAAAAATTAAATACAGATGCAATTACATGTAGTTTTTTTTATTTTATATAAGTACAATGTAAAAACATGTATGTACACAATAAGTACATTGAACTAAATTATTAATTAAAATGTAAGTACATAGTGGTTAAGGCCACTTAATATAAAGTGGGTCCAATTTATTATTTTATTATTAAGTACATAGTATTTAAAGACACATGATACAAAGTTAGGCCACCTATTTCCTTTGATGAACATTATCCAAAGTGGGATTTTTAAGGTAAGACACTACAGGCAAAAAATATTTGTATTATTGTTTTGTTTTTTTGGACTACAGGAGAAAAACTTGCAAAATACAATGTTGGCATTTTATTGCACTTAATCTATTTGTATCTGTAGATTTAAATTTTAATACAAACCTTTTTTTTTTTTTTTTTTTCTGCAGCCACTTTAGTACTCCAGTTTAACTCTTTATACTTTGTAAAGGTTTTTACAGAGAGCTTTGGTCATATGTTTGTCCTGATTTTATTCCTAAAAGCAGGGTATGTATATATCTCTTCAGATAAACTGTTTGTGTCCGAGTCAACAAAATTAACCAATATTTTTAAACCTGGCCATATCCAATTTACAGATTTCTGTTTTGGAAATGTATGCAAATTAAGTTTCAGAAAAGAGTTGTCCTGAGAATATTTCACAGGTAATTTAGTACTTCATTCAAGATCAAGATTTTATTTCAAGCAAAGTCGTAACAGTATTAAAAATAATGCAACATGCAACACACAACTTTCCCCATTTACATTACGAGAGAGCAGAACTGTCACCCTAATCAGCGGCTCTTCAGAATCACACAGAGAGCAGTTTTCAGCACCTGATGCAGGATGATTGGAGGCACATGTGGCCAATTTGATCTAACCCTGAATGCAGTAAAAGACCACAAGAAGACAGACACCAGAAAAAGCAATAAGAGAATTCTTGTAATCAGTCGCTTTCTTTGCTGTTATTCATACAGATTCTAAAAGACTGAAAACAAGGCAACCATGAAGGCTACTGACAATCTACACATTCACAATTTCTTAAAATATTTAAAATACATAAAATACATTCATCCTTCTATGTCTATTGCACCATATTAAACACACACACACACACACACACACAAAAAGTAAAGTAAAAAAAGTACCTTTAAAGGTCCACAATAGGTCCTTAGGGTACCCAAAAACAGCCATAAAAGTACATTCAGATGTAAAAAGGTAAAAAAATTATAATTCAAATAACATGAATGTAATAAATAATTAGCAGAAATAGACGGGTAATTTTGTCTGTAAAATGTGTTCACTGTGAACTGCTGTGGAAGAGGAAGAGACGATTGGTTCATGTGGTGCTTGAACTGAGGTGCTACAGTGATCTGTTACTGCACATCAAAGAGCCACAAAACAGTATTTATTGTTTGAATGTCCTACTCTTGGTTCTGTTCATGCGTTTTTGTGTGTGTGTGTGTGTGTGTGTGTGTGTGTGTGTGTGTGTGTGTGTGTGTGTGTGTGTGTGCATTTTTTCTGTAAATATCATTGCACATGTCTCTGAAACGCAGGTTTAAATTTGAGGTTGACGTTGAAGAACGAAAAAAAAATAAATAAAAAAAGACTACAAGGTGTCAAGGCCTTTGATGAGAGCATTTTTTTTAATCACTTTTACAGTGCTACATGTAACCAGTGTATTGTTCTCAAATTTATCATTATTAGAAGTGACAAGATGCAAACCTTTACATTATTTTCCTGTTTAGAAATTGTAAATAACATGCTATACAGGAACAGTACATAAGGACTCAACCAGATAGCATTGTTGCATTGTTGAAGAGTGAATGATGAAGACCATTGCCTGTAGGAGAAAGAAGATTACTATAGGATGACTGTTGAAGACGCTGCCTACAAATATCCATTATTTAAGAGTCCATCAGGGGTTAGTGTAGAATTATAATTCTAAATTTACACAGTGCAAACTGAAATTCGTCCCCTTGGAATTATAAGGTTCTATCTGCGTTCTGAGTAGTTTTGAGATATTGAGCTTTAAAGTTTTTGTGTTCCTTAGACTTCTGTAGATAGAACCTTTTTGTTTTTTCAATTAAATTCCCAAAATGTACACAACTTAAAATAAAACATCACATAATGTAAATAAATTGTCACAGAATAAGAATATGTGAATAACTCAATTTTGACAAAAATGTCAGATAGAACCTTATAATTCCAAGGGGACGAATTGTAAAATATCTTCTGATTTACTTTTGCATGTGTTTTTCTTTATCAAGAAATTGGTTTCCTGTATGAATCTATTAATCTATGCTGCTATTTTCAAGAGATTTGAAACATTATGTCCAGTGTGCTTTGGCTCGCTCAAAGAAAAGCTATTTTATCCAAACTGCACAAAGAAGCTAGAGAAGAATCTCTCAGTGAATACGTTACTTGGGATAAAAAATTGGCCCTTAAATGGTATAAAGTTTTGAGGTACAATACAGTTTTGAGGTACAATACAGTTTTGTACCTTTCTTTCTGAGAGTTAAGACTAAGAATCTGATTATGCTACTGTGACAATGCAATAAAATGCTATGATACAAGAGGACAACAGAGAGAAAAAAGCAAATCAAATTATTTTTGTGTCTTTCCGATAGTTGTTTTAATATTAAGAAAAAGAAAATCAATCATGAAAAAAACTGACTTTTGGGGAATAACACAATGATTCTTTACTTCAGTTACTGTATATAATTTCTTGTACAGGAAAAACATAAGGTGGTGTTGCTAACAGAAGATAGAACATCTATACGAATCTGTCTATGAGAGTCAGCAGCGAGGTTGAGGCAGAGATAAGCCAATCTAAGCTGAGGTGTCAGGAATGACAGGAGACGACTGAGTGAAGAGCTGTTGGGATTCTCTCCAGAGGAGCATCACGAATCTATTACAAACCCTATTAAAGGTACCAGAGCTGTCAATCACACAGGAAATCTAAAACTGGGAGATAGCGATTGGGCACGAGTCAAACAGTGCTGATTTGTGTGTGTGTGTGTGTGTGTGTGTTTGCATGTCTAAGCTGACATGAGTATCAAAGTATTTAAGCATCATTTAAAGAGCAGATAGTGATTAAAACAGGCCTTAAATTAATACATATTTGATGCTTAAAAAAAAAAAATGATTATTTATTTGTTTCTTCTTAAATATTTTCATAATTACAGAACAAAGAATTACTATTAACAAGATAACAAAAAGCTTCCTAAATTGTATCAACATCTGGAGGAAATAAAATGCCTGCAGATGGAATCCAATCAAGTTTTGCACAGCTGTCTCGATAGCTAATGCTAATCTGTCAGGTAAACAAATGGGATATAATTAAGCCATTCTTTACATACTGAATTACTTTTCAAGTTTCCTGATGATTTGTTGTAATTTGCGAGAAAGCTACATTATGGCTAGTTGGACAAGAGGGGGCACACTGTTTATTGAGGTGGACCGTGGGAGCTGAATTCTCGATTATACAGAGATGAAACAACTTACTCTTTAGCTTTGTCTTATCCATTGTATTTCTTACAGGAACATTAATATGTCACAAAGGAAATAATTGTGGCTGCAGTAACACCAGTCTCCATGCTTTCTCTCCTGCAGAATTCATGGTTGTAATTATGCTGTCAGTACAGTCCCAAATATAGTAAAAATTATTGCATTATTATAGCATCAACCCACAAATTTGCTAGGCTTATAAATGTTAAGACTCTATAGAAAACACCTAAAATAGAAGGGGAGAGAAAGTTAATTATGTCCTACCCATCAAAAATATCAATTTCTGACTGATTAAATTGCATGTTTCAACGAATCTTAATTGCTTTTTTGTCAAACCCGTTATGTGATTTGGCAGACCAGCTTTCAGAGAGACTGGCCAAATATTAGCACAGTTATTTCAATAATGCATTAAAAGTTTGAGTTATAAACCCAACACACTCCCTCGACAAGTATTCCAGTCTTCTTTGAAATCGAAACATTGTCAGGACTGTCCAATGTGGTCTCAGATAAGTGATGCATTGAATGACAAATGAGACAGAAAGCACAGATAAAAGAACCGAAAATAAGGACAAGAGGGAACCTTAGCATCGCAGTCGTTCAAAGTAATGGCATATCCCATTTTAATCCCTTTAAATACTGTTACAATTAATTATAAAGTACTGTAGGTATTCACAGTCAAGCAACATTACAGTTTTCAGTCAGTGAGAGTTTGTTATTAAATAGTGCACAATAGGCACTATTTTTTTTAACAAAGCAATTTATCACATTTAGCCACCACACCATTTGTATGTATGTTGTCATATTTCATTATGGAGGGGGCGAATTGCCACTTTAATAATGGCGCTGACAGAGGAGTAAAAGTTAGCCAGATGAAGACTGATGACAGGCTTAAGCATTGGACATGGCAGTCAGAACACGGTGGAGATTGAATCCGTAACCCTCTGCACCCATAATAAATGATCTCTCTGAAATGGAATGATTGATTTGCAGCAGTGATGCTTACACCTGGAATGGGGTCTACCCACTCTCAGGGACATCTATGAAACTTTCTCCTTGAAAGTCCCTCTCCTTTTCTTCCGTTGAGTGAAAGGAGGGCTATGAAAAAAAAAAAAAAAAATGTGACCAAGTGATTCAGGATTTTTTGACAGCAATGGTGAAATTTGACAGAAAGGCTCTTGAGATTATGCTTAAGTCAGTACCACTGTTTGGCGGCTACCTCTGTCTCTCCCTATCACCTCAAGCTTCCAAGCTGCCCTCGCAGGCATTCCCCAAAGCATTCTGATGTGTGAGAGCAGAAGAGCTATAGGCTATAGGCTGACCTTAATTTAAAGCCAGGATGGTCAACAGACTCGATGGAATTTGTCAGCTGACTTCTCAGTGTTTGAATTGGTGAGTGCACATGGACACCACCTCACCTTATCATTTCTGCAACATCAATCCTACCTCAAAGCATAATGCTCTTTAAAATATAACCACTTATTCCTTAGGAACATGTATTGTTTCTTCTAGAAACTGAATGTTCACTTGATTATAATTAAGCTACACAAGCCCTCTAAATGACTCTTGGGAAACTTGCTCAATTTGAATGTCTATGTCTGATAGAATTTATGATTTTAAGTCTATATCTATATCTTGTTTCCAAGGATAGGAGTTTGTGCTGAACCTGTTAGCTAGAATAGTGAGCTTGTGATTCCATGCATACAAGCTCTTGATAGCTGTCATATTTAATTGAACTATTCACAAATTATGCTTTGGCATATTCTATGTCCTCCTAACAAATCTCATTATGCGACTCCAGTCACTTCTGGGTTATTGGTCACTTGTTGTATACAATATTATTTTTATGATGGCTCATTTATTACTTGTCGCGATTAAAATGCATGTTGTTTTCCTTATATTTCTAAATACTGTTGTGAAAAAAAAAAGATTTAACTATGTGCCTTTAAAATTTATAAGTGAACTAAAGAAGTGTTTTCATTTCAAATCAATGATAAGATACATGTCATAGTTTATGCTTTGTAGATCACCTACACCTACCCACACAGTACAGTATCTAATCCCTTGTGAACAAATAAATAAGATTGGAGTAGAAATTATGTTTTGTCTGAAAGAAAGAATGAGGGAAAAATCATTCTATCTTTTTTGTTTAGTTTTTTTTTTTTTTTTTTTTTTTTTACCTCTGGTTCTGTCATACCCTTTAAAAAACCCTCATTAAAAGACAGAAGCACTTTAGTGGCAATGCATTTAACATCAAGTAAGTCCACTGGGTTTTTAAAATTCCAAATCTGAAATGAGGGATCATAACTACTTGGCTTATTGCTTTGTTCTACTTATTGCTTTCCACTATTAATTAGCTTATTTCGACTAATGACAAATTGTACACCTTACTGTACATATTTCTTATTCACAATTAGGCAAATCTGTTCTCTGTTTATAAAAAATGTCTCTAGGTTAAGTGGTTGTATTTTTTTTTTCTTCTCTTTACCTTTATGAAACAAGTCGTGGCATTGGAACACTTTTAAATATATATTTAAAGGAGAAAATGTCATAAATGACAGTGCAACAGTCTTTACAGCTTTGTCAAGGGTAGACCTTTAATATATATATATATATATTCCTTTAGAGGATGGGCTAGTTATACAGTAACATCTAGGTGTGCATTGACTCTCATAATGTCTCTGTACAAACAGCCCTCTTATATTTGTCAGCATATCAATATATAGATGTGTTAAGAATGTCAAAAGGTGGACAAATGGGGTCAGGGGTCCTTGTGCAGTGGACACATGTATAGCCTTTTCAATAATCCACTAATCTTCTGCGTACAATTGACTGTCATGTTTGCTGTCTTATTCAGTTCCCAACTCAGAAATGCATTAATACATTACATTACAAATACATTAATGAATTTCCTTATATGGGTCCTAAAGGCACGTCTGCCAGAAGAGCGCGCGCTCACGTATAGCAGCGCACTGAGAGGCTGAGCACAGACAATCACTGATCAGAGCGAGAGCATCACGGAAATTCACAAAAGAAGTGTGTTTTTGGTTGCCAGGGCAAGACAACCCTGCACAGATTACCAAAAAAAAAAAAAAAAAAAAAAAAAAACAGCATTAAGGGACCAGTGGATGGAGTTTATTTTTACAGAGCATCAACGGAGTTGTGCAAGTGTTTTTGTTTGTTCCCTGCATTTCGAAGATGCTTGTTTTACAAACAAGGCTGAGTTTGTCGACGGATTTGCGTATCGTTTATTTCTTGAGGATGATGCAATCCCACCGAAAAAGGGTCACGATCGTCTGCTGGAACCCCAGGCGGTGAGTAAAACTGCTTAAAATATCTCTGCCTCCTTGTTAGTGCGTCCCCTCCCAGGCCGGAGACCCAGGTTCGAGCCCCGCTCGGAGCGAGTCGTTGCTGCTGCTGCTCTCGTTCAGTTTCAGCCTCGGGATCTGATTCTGGATCATAAATAAACGGCTGAATCTGACTGTTAGCCATGGTTTGTTTTGGATGATGTTTTTTTTTTTTTTTTTTCTCACGGTAATGTCACAACTTCCAAACGCTCTCAACGCAAAAGCCTACTGGCGCTCATGAATCTTTAGCTCCGCCCACACATCACGCCTCCAGCCGGTCGTGTTTTTCCGGGAAAAATCGGTACAGACTATCTTTCTCTTATGAATATAATAAAACTAAAGACTTTTTGGAGTTATGAAGGATGCAGTACTCAAGATTAACAGGATATTGAGTGAAAACAAGCATTTCACCCCCCCTTTAAGGGCCAGTCCAAACTCGATCAAGGTGGGCTGGTGTCCCGCAGAGTTTAGCTCCAACTTGCCTTAACACAGGTGTGCTTATTTGGGGTTATAGCTGGAGCTAAACTCTGCAGGACAGTTGCCCTCTAGAAATAAGTTTGGACACCCCTGTCTTAAACTGTGAAATGTAGCTACAGTAGCTATATACTGGTCTCTTAGTCAAAGTTTGCAAAAATCACTCCCAATTCCAGTCAGACTACAGCTTTTACATGACATTTAAAAAAGATGAATTATTGATTTAACCTGACTGAAATTGAACTTTTGATATGCTCTTAGTGGCTACAATTACATATATTTTTCACATATGGCATCTTACTAAAACAGCTTAAACTTCTTGACAAAACAACTTACAAGAGCACAAATTGCATTAGTCATGATTACCAGGACAAATATTTAAAAGTGCATGCTACATGCTGAGAAAGTCTTGAAATGCCAAGGGAGAAACAACAGCAATTGCAAATACCTATCTTATAAAAAGGGAGCAATTAGGGTGTTTTTGTTTGTTTGTGTCAGTCTGACACATAAATAATAATAATAATAATAATAATAATAATAATGATAATAATAATAATAATGATAATAATAATAATAATAATAATAATAATAATAATAATAATAATACTTATCAGCTGCACTTTCTGGTGACAATTAGTGTCAGTAGTATGATGTGTGAGGGGGGCAGCGGAGGCAAGCAGAGGGATCATGGCCCCTGATTGGGAAACAGCCTGTGCTGAGGTGGAGAAGTGGATTTGAGCCAGACTCTCCATTAGAGTGCTAAGCAAGGTCACCCTGCCCGCTGTTGCCTCTGCCAAGCTGCTTCAGCCCGGGCCCCTGCCGAGGTGGAACCACGGGCCGCCAGCCAGCTCATATGGGACACGTCTCCAAATACAATGCCAGGGGTTACTGACCAGACCCAACCCTGCCATTGTCCAAAGTCGACTGCTTCCCATGGAATGAGTTATGGGAAAGGGTGTTGCAGCATTTTAAGAAGCTGTAGTTATGTTCTATGCCATTGTGAGAATAGATTTGACTCTGTCAGTGGTGGCTGGTAGAAAATAACTGGCAACTATTAGATGGAATCATTTTCATTAAGAAGTTGTGAGGGGGCAGACAATACAATGGTAGGTGAGTGGTTAACAAAATTACTGACACAAATTTGAGTTCACCAAATAAATAAAAAGAAGAATGAGACATAAAATACTGCTGCAAAGTTCTCCACTAAACAAAAAAACAATATCATATAATCAAACCAATATAATATAATCAAATATGATGAAAAATACAAATAAATAACCATGATTACAGTGCATAATTACCAATCCCAGCTTGTAGGCCTGCTCATATTTAAAAAATATAACTTTTCCAAAGTGTAAAGTGCAGCATGAACAGTTTCATTTTTTAGACCTGCCCAGATTTCGCATTGCGTTGGACCGATCAGAATTAAGAACAAAGGTCTGTTTAAATGCCGATGGGAGCTTTTCAAAAAATGCCTTTTGAAAACCTTAGGCCGGTGACACACTGGCATATTGCACCTGTCAAACATAGTCTATTTTGCCGTCAATACTGTTGATGGTGTCCATTATCAGTAGGCTTTATATTTATGCTCAACATGTAGATATTGTTGTCGCGAAGACAAGAGCCTGGTCTGTCGGCGGCCTCTTGACATGCTTATCCTGTGCATTTTGAACACGTTTTAGGATAAATCATATTTATTTTGTCCATCAAAAGTGTGTTTTCACTTTAATTGAGCGTGAGCAGCACAGCAAAAATAGACCGGATGCCGAAACCCCCGCTGCACTGCTGTTCACGCGACGATCCTGCTTGACGCTCACTCGCGGCTCCTGCTACCGGTGTGAATGCAGTGCACTCATTGAAAAGCTTTTCGGCACTCACCGAAAGCCCTGTTCCAAAATGCTCCGGTACAAATACACGTACCGTTAAAATATATATGGGGAAGTCGTGGCTGGACGGAATTGTGGGTGGGGGGAGTGCATATACAGTTCTCTCTCCACCTTCAATACCACGACTTAGGTGCCCTTGAGCAAGGCATCGAACCCCCAACTGCTCCCCGGGCGCCGCAGCATAAATGGCTGCCCACTGCTCCGGGTGTGTGCTCACAGTGTGTGTGTGTGTGTGTGTTCACTGCTCTGTGTGTGTGCATTTCGGATGGGTTAAATGCAGAGCACAAATTCTGAGTATGGGTCACCATACTTGGCTGAATGTCACTTCACTTATATATATATTATTTTTTTTATTTTTTTCAATAGGATCAATTGATTGGTTAAGCTATGAAATGAATTAAATAAAACATACTATTTGAATTTAATAAAAAAAATATAATTAACACTGCAAGATAGAAAATATCCAGAAAGAATATGACTGTTTTAGATAACTTAATATAATTGTGCACTTTCTTGTCAGCTGCATTGAGATGGCAACGTATTGTAGAATTTCATTGAATTTGAATGTAAGGAAGTGCAATGAAAAGTAATTTAAAAAAATATCATGACTGTATTCTAAACTTAAAACCAAAGCCAAAAACGTGAAGTCTTAAATTTTGAAATTTTGAAGTCTTATACACCTTACATGCAGAGAGAATGAACACTAGATAGAGTGCGACACAGAAAGAATGACAGAACGCTAGATAGAATGAGTAATAGAACAATAGAGCATTAGAATGAACAGTAGAATGCTAGACAGAATGGATTGAATGGAGCTATATCTAGAATGAATTATAGAACAACAGAATGCTACACATAATGAACAATAAAAACTAGATAGGACCAATGTTAGAACAATAGAACGCTATATGTTGGCTATATGAACAGACAAGTGCTAGACAAAATGAATAACATAATATACAGAATCAATAAAAATACACTAGACAAAATAAAACAATAACATTTTAAATAGAATGACTGATAGAACACTAGATAGAGTGGAAATTTTGATTGAATAAATGATACAAGGGAAGATAGAATGAACAATAAAACAGTAGAGTGCTAGATATAATGAACGATAGACAGAATTAATGATATAACAATTTAATGAATGAATGACAATACATAGACTGAATGACATAATTTGCCCAACCCTGGCTATAATGTATAATACTTCAGACAGAATAATAAGATTATTGGTAATTTAGTTACTTGTATGCAATTTAACTCTCGGTTATTTCAGTCTATCAGTTTACTTTTTTGTTTGTTTGTTTTTTTGCTGTTGTTGTTGTTGCACAGATATATGTAAATCTGAAGCACTGAGAAATTCAAATGTCAATAAATTATCACTTTTTTGCCAAACAATTCTGTGATAAGTGAAAAGCTATTTTGAACTTTCAATCAGACAAGATGGTGAAAATGAAAACGTGTTCCTCCTCTCTTCAAGGTTTGCCTTAGTGAGCGATGATGAGCACTCTGTCGGCATTCTACCTCCTGTAATTTGTCTCCATGCCTCTAGAGATCCCCTGTGTTCCATTCTGTCTTAATTTTTCCTCGTTTACTCTTGTTAGCATTATCCAGGTCACCTGTGCCTTGTTTCTACTGTGCAGCTAGTATTTTACCTGTGTTTCCCTTTGTTCCACACTTGGTTTCTGAGTCTTGGCTGCATGCTACCTGCTTTGTTTTTCCAAGTCCTTCCAAGCTACCTCAAGGGGTTCTTAGTTATTTGTGTAACCCTGTTACTAGAAAACTTTTTTTTTTAGTGTGCAAGTATGTGTTTTTGGTAATGTGTACTGTTTCTTTAAGAGACTCGCTTACACGGGGAGTTTGGTTGAAATTTACTTTGTAAAACGTGATTAACAGCATGTTTGTAGTGTTGCTGTTATCACCTTGGTCAAATTAGAGCGTTTGAGTTCATTCCTCCAATCAGGATTGAAAGGGGGCGGGATTTTGGAAGAGAGCGAGGAAGGTTGAAAATCAGTCGAGAGAGAGAGACGAGAGAGAAGCAGGATATTGTCTAGATAGCCAAGGATTTTAGGCCATAAAATCCAAAACGGTTCCAGCCATTATCCTGAAGGAAGTATAAGAAACAGTGTTTTAGACCATAAAACATAAAAGTTTCTTAAGAATAGTCAGCATTTCGTCACATAGAGTTATTACTCGTGCCTTTATAGAGTTAATGAGGGAAGAGTCCCTGCTGAAAAAAACAATAGAAACCATTACAGAAATTCTAATGGTTTCCATTACAAAACCATTACAAACCATCAGCAATTAACCATTAAAACCATTACCAAATGGTTTCCATTACGTAGTGTGTTTTGGGCATATTCCATTAGGATTTATTGGTTTGTATTGGTTTCCATTACAAGTTTGTATTGGTCACGATTTGCACATAATGGTTTCCATCACAGTTTTGTATTGGTTCTGATGGTTCCATTACAAGTTTGTAATGGTCTTTATTAAAACAAATTTAATGGTTTCTGTTGGTTTTGTAATGGTTTCTGTTGGTTTTGTAATGGTTCTGATGGTTCCATTACAAGTTTGTATGGGTCTTTATTAAAACAAATTTAATGGTTTCTGTTGGTTTTGTAATGGTTCTGATGGTTCCATTACAAGTTTGTATTGGTCTTTATTAAAACAAATTTAATGGTTTCTGTTGGTTTTGTAATGGTTCTGATGGTTCCATTACAAGTTTGTATTGTTCTTTATTAAAACTAATTTAATGGTTTCTGTTGGTTTTGTAATGGTTCTGATGGTTCCATTACAAGTTTGTATTGGTCTTTATTAAAACAAATTTAATGGTTTCCGTTGGTTTTGTAATGGTTCTGATGGTTCCATTACAAGTTTGTATTGGTCTTTATTAAAACAAATTTAATGGTTTCTGTTGGTTTTGTAATGGTTCTGATGGTTCCATTACAAGTTTGTATTGGTCTTTATTAAAACAAATTTAATGGTTTCCGTTGGTTTTGTAATGGTTCTGATGGTTCCATTGCAAGTTTGTACTGGTCTTTATTTGCATATATTTAATAGTTTTCGTTGCACTTTTATATTGGTTCTGATTTGAATGTTTAACTGATAGCTGGTAATTAGGCCATTAATTAATATAAGTAAATAATTTAAATTATTAATACAAACTGTACACAGGTTTTGTCAAGAATATAATGTTTTTATTTATTTAAACTTCATACCAACCTTTCAATAGCAAACAGTTCAGGTTGTTTTGCAAAGAATTAAGAATATGCACCTAAAATCAAAATTATTCACAGAATACTCAACATAGCTGGAATTAACACAAAACCTTGACATTACATTTTATTTTAATTATTGTTATTCATTAATGCATTATAGAAATGCAGGAACTATGAACTGTTTTTGTGGCTTGTAGCTGTCTCAGACCTGCAAAAAAAAAAAGGAAAAAAAAGGGACAATTCATTAGGACAATGTACCACATTACTAGTATGTGAGATTATCCATACATATATTTATATGGCAGTCTCAAAAAAGTTATTGATTTTTCTTTCATGCCTAAAATCATTAGGATTTAAAAAAAGAAAATGTTCCATGAATATATTTCATAAATTCCCTACCATAAATGTATCAACTTAATTTTTTATTAATAAAATGCTTTGCTCTGGATTTGAAATATTTTTCACAATATTTAGATTTTTTAGCACCATCAGATTCCAGATTTTCAAATAGTTGTATCTCAGACAAATATTGTCCTCCTAACAAACCATACATCAATGGAAAACTTATTTAGTATTATTATTGAAATAAAAATCAAAAAAATAAAATAAAAACAATTATCCTTGTAACTGGTTTTGTGGTCCAGTTTCACAAATAGGCTTGAATAATTACATTATCTACTTTTTATGGTACATAGTCTCTATTCACTTCGAGTCATATTAGATAAGAGGTTGTAGCAATTCCATTCGGATATGGATATGCAAACACTTACCACTGACAGTTTTATCTGGTTTATGTCACTGATCTCCTCAGCCAGGTATTTCCATACACTTAGGAGGCGTTTATTTCCTATAAGGTGTGACCTTTTTTCTTCAGCTTCTGAGACAGACACTCTTGTTTTGAACACACACATACACACGCACACACACACACGCACACACATAAACAAAAATTGAAATTCAAGAACTGATGGACTAATCTCAGACTTTAAATCTGACCACTCTCAAGTGGAAATTAAGTAGCATATGTGTCCTGTGCTGGCAAAGTTAGTCACAATGAGAAAAAAATCAGTTGAGGTTTTTTTTCTCATTAAAAAGTCCTTCAAAATGATGTATAACTGTATATATATATAAAAAAATGACTGAGCTACACCCGTTTGAAGTTGAAAGAGTTGGCAAAGTCAACTCTTTTCTATTTTCTAAAGGTTCCAAACCAAAATCACTGAGCAACATTGCATCTTTTCCTGCAGTTCTTTTCTTAATAATAATTCACTTTTTTATTTTACATCCGAACAAAAGCATTCAAGTAAGAAAAACTAATAATCAAATGTAAAATCCCTTTATTCATTACAAATAAATTAATTATTAAAACTATAAAAGCAGTTCAATTAGTCATTCTGTGTATACAGGTGCTCGTCATATAATTAGAATATCATAAATTCAATTCAAAAAGTGAAACCTGTATATTATATTCATTCATTACACACAGACTGATATATTTATTTATATCTGACAACTAAGGAAAATCCCAAATTCATTATCTTAGAAAATTAGAGTATAACTTAAGACCAATACAAAGAAAGGATTTTTACAAATCTTGGCCAACTGAAAAGTATGAACATGAAAAGTATGAGTATGTACAGCACTCAATACTTAGTTGAGGCTCCTTTCCCCTGAATGACTGCCGCAGTGTGGTGTGGCATGGAGTCGATCAGTCTGTGGCACTGCTCAGGTGTTATGAGAGCCCAGGTGTCTCTGATAGTGACCTTCAGCTCTTCTGCATTCTTGGGTCTGATATATCACTACTCAGCAGCAGTACAGTCCTTTTTGAAGCGAGACACTTCTGGTTCTGTCTGTTGTTCAAGAGTGGCTTGACACAAGGAATGCGAAGCTGAAACCCATGTCTTGCACATGTCTGTGTGTAGTGGTTCTTGAAGCACTGACTCCAGCTGCAGTCCACTCTTTGTGAATCTCCCCCACATTTTTGAATGGGTTTTGTTTCACAATCCTCTCCAGGGTGCAGTTATCCCTATTGCTTCTACACTTATTTTCTACTACATCTTTTCCTTCCCTTCTCCTCTCTATTAATGTGCTTGGACGCAGAGCTCTGTGAACAGCCAGCCTCTTTAGCAATGACCTTTTGTGTCTTCCCCTCCTTGTGCAAAGTGTCAATGGTCGTCTTTTGGACAACGGTTAAGTCAGCAGTCTTCCCCATGATTGTGTAGCCTACAGAACGAGACTAAGAGACCATTTAAAGGATTTGCAGTTGTTTTGAGTTAATTAGCTGATTAGAGTGTGGCACCAGGTCTCTTCAACATTGAACCTTTTCACAATATTCAAATTTTCTGGGATACTGAATTTGGGATTTTCCTTAGTTGTCAGTTATAAACATCAAAATTAAAAGAAATAAAGATTTGGAATATATCAGTCTGTGTGTAATGAATGAATATAATATACAAGTTTCACTTTTTGAATGGAATTAGTGAAATCAACTTTTGGACGATATTTTAATTATATGACCAGCACCTGTATTTATCAGGATATATATATATAACTGTAATTTGAATGTCGGATTGAAATGAACACTGTTATTAGAGTAGTTAATTGTTAGCATAAGTGCGGCTAATAATAATAATTAAAAATAATAATAATTAGCATGTTTTTGTGTTTTGCTTTGGTACTGAAATTGGTACTGTGACAACACTAATAGTTAGACCTCGATTAATGTGTTCAGGTGCACTGCAGGTTGGAGCAAAACTCTGCATGTAAGTGGACCTTAAGAGACAATGTTGAGATCTCCTGCAATATGTTCTGAGCATGCACTATAAAGAGACAGAATGACTTACAACACTGGTGTCCAGTTCTGGGCTGGAGGACCACCGTTCTGCAGAGTTTCTGCTGATCCTTGATCAGCTGCTCAGGTCTGCTTAACTGGGGTTGGAGCTAAACTCTGAAACAAGAGAAGACAACCAATATTATGAAGTAAAAAAAAAAAAATGATTCAGAAATATGCACAACGTTTGAAAATGCACAAAGATGAGAAGAAAGTTATGTGTTTAATGAGAACTTTCCACTGAAGAATAAGAAGCAATATTAAGTCACAGATGCATTTTTATTAATTCTTATTAATATTGTTTAAATATGTTACAGTAACCTTGTGCTTTATCAATGATTTTCAGTCTCTGAAATAGAAAAGATCTATCAGTGCTGAATGGGATCATACATACATCATATGTAATGATATTTAACAAGAGTTCTAACACTGTGTCGTCACTGGACAGCACAACAAAATACAACAGAGCCTTTTATAATCAGTGATGCTCTCTACACTGGATGCGGCACGAAACAACAAATCACAGACGGTGATCTGATGCCTTTTCCTATTTATGATGTACTGACACAAAGTTTAAATGATTTTTAACAGTCACTTTGGTGTGAGAGTGTGTAGCTTGGAGATAGAGATTTTTTTATGTTTCTGAAATAAGTCTCATGTACACTAAGAAAACTGCATTTATTTGATCATAAATAAAAATGGTAATGTTGTGAAATATTAGTACAATTTCAAATAACTGCTTTATATGTGAATATTTTGTACAATTTTATTCTTGTTTTCACAAAGCATGATTTCTGAAGGATTGTGTGACACTGGAGACTGATGCTGAAAATTCAGCTTTGATCACTTATTAAAACAAACTTAAATAGAAAATAGTTATTAAAAAAATGGTAATTTCACAATTTAACTGTATTTTAATCAAATAAATGCAGCAGTGGTGAGCATAAAAGATGTCTTTGAAATACATGACAAATCTGACCCTTACATTTTTGAATGGTGTATGTTTGACGAATTGCTTACTATTCATGGTTCATAATGTCTAAAAATGTTCTTCGACAGGAGATATGACTCTAGAGCACAGCCATCAGCATGGAAGAACCTAGGAACATAAGCACTGTCACAGAGACAACAATATTTATTATACAATGCCAGGTATAAGGCATATACTATAGCAGAGGTGAAATGCAGAAAAGAAAAATAATAATTCACAGAATATATAATTTATATAATCATTTACAATAAATATATATATATATTTTAGTTTTACTTATTTAGTAATGCTCCTACAGCGTGGACATCAAAATGTGTATGTTTTCATCCTCTCTGTCAGCAGCTCCCTTCAGAAATGTTAAAATCAGGAACTTCTCCTGCGTCATAGAGGTTTTTTTCTGGCACTTCTGAAATCACAGAACAAGTTTGTATTTATGTGTTTACCATGAAAGATCAAAACCTGAAGGTTTCAGTCCATTTTCACGATCTATGTAAGTGATGTAACGTTATCCGGTTACGTTAGTGCACATTTTAGGATTAAACAGTGGATACATTTAGGGTTAAATTAATTCGGTTAAGTTACTTCCATTCATCCATTGATATATATGGAGAGAGAGAGAGACAGAGAGAGAGACAGAGAGAGAGAGAGAGAGAGAGAGAGAGAGAGAGAGAGAAAGAGAGAGAGCATCTACACACAAGATGACATCAAAAGCCCAAACTTAATAAACAAGAGCTCATGTCTATCGTTACCTCTTGTATTTAGCCTTACCTTTGAGATGCTAACGGACTTTTTCTGACGACGCTAAACAATTTATATAAAGTAAATAGTAAACGAAAGTGTATAATTTACATGAAATAAAGTGTCAGGAACACTTTAATGTACTATTTGTGTAATTTAATAGACTAAACTTACCTAAAAAAAAAGTGAAACCACATTGAGTGTCAGCGATCAGCTGCTTGACGGTTGGGCTGCCGCCTCGTTTCCATGGTGACGTCCTCCGCTCCAGTTCTGCGCGCGCGCACATTACAGCACGTGGAAGTCACGCAGAATTTCACTGTTATTTCACATCTATTTTTGGGCTAAATTTGGACCAAATCCGACAGACAAAACAAAGACCAACTTTTCAAGTCAATTTTGAAGGCCATGAAGAGTCGAGTTCATTAAAAAAAAAAAAAAAAAAAAAAAAATTAAATGAATTAAAAATAACCTTTCCAAATGACGTATGGTGGCAATCCAAGACAATACATACCACCAACAGAAGAAAGCAATTTACCAATAGAGACCCACAGGGACCATTACTGTGACCATTACAACCAACATAATTCCCATTATAACCATTAAAACCATTACAAATTTTGTAATAGTTTCTATTGTTTGTGTGTTCATTTTTTTTTCAGCAGTAGCCTACCCACTAAGACCATTACAGTTTTCCAAAGAAACCACTAAATTTATTGGAGTCATAATGGTTTCTACTGGTGTCCAGTAGATACCACTAGAAGTTTCTAAAGGTGTTCTATTGGTCCTTAATGGTATCCAATAGACAATACACGCCACCAATAGAAGAAAGCAAATTACCAATAGAGACCAACAGAGACCATTACAGTGTCCATTAAAACCATTAGAATTCCAATAAGAACCATTAAAACCATTACAAATTCTGTAATGGTTTCTATTGTTTTTTTCAGCAGGGGTGTGACGCATTATTTAGATTGGAGAAACTCGGGATTTTAAGCCATAAAATATTTTATTGTTTCTATCTGTATTCATGCATCCATTTGTCTGCTCGTGCTGCTAGAGAGAAAGGGAGGAGAAAAATTATAAAGATTCGTGATTGTGTATGATTCATTGACGTGAACTGATAGTTCATCGTTTGACGCGTTTCAACACGAGAAAATGGATGGAGGACGTCTCCAGATATCCCTGTGAGTGCCATGAGCTCAACAGGTCCTCTGGCATCGCTGGACGTCACATTTCACCGGAAGAGCTGAATCATCGTGCACCAACGCAAACCATTTGATCAGTGAGGTATCACAGACTTTTTAAATTGCTCGGCTGAGCGAAGGAGACTTTGTTTACTGGTCACAACGATCGCTAGCTGCAAATCAGGCCTGCAACGGGGTGGGTTTTGAGAGGATTTGTGTGTGTGTGTGTGTGTGGTTGAGTGAGTGTGGATCCACAAAATTTGTTATCTGACCGGTCTTTAGTATTTCACTGTGATTTTATAATGTGATCTGATTTATACTGTTAACGTTGAATTTTGTTAATTTTATACCCAAAAGAACACAATTAGTCCGTATAAGTTGATGTGTTTAAGCTAACACTATAGAACATTATTCAATTTATGTGGAAGGATATATTTTAGTTTGTGATGTAATTTAAATTGAAAGAAAAGGAAGAGAAAAGACTGACACAGGTTTCATTAATCCATTCATTGGTATATCTTGTTTTATTTCTTTCCTTTTGTTGTAAATTTATTTGAATTTATTTGTTAAAATCATACATCTACAGCATTTATAGAGTTGGGTCCGAGTCCACCTTTGTCGAGTACGAGTCAAGACCAAGTCCACAAACATCGAGTCCAAGTCCGAGTTCTTAAAGGCCGAGTCCGAGTCGAGTCCGCCCGAGTCCAGAAAGTAATTAAATTAAAAAAGATTGTAAATTGGTATTGTACATTTTTACATTCTATTAATATTTTAACCTTTCAACCCATTAAACCAATGGCAATATAAAAATGTAATAAAAAAAAAAATACCACTGTTACATCTAGTCATTGCCATTGAACATTTTTATTTTATGTCAACAGAACTAGTTTCCTATCAAAAAAGTTTTCAAAGGTTTTATTGTATTACAAGTGCATGAAAATACAAATGAACCTATTTTATTATTGTATCACACTATATTGTCCTCCAGTTAAAGATGACATTTCAGTTATTTAATGCCTCTCCCCCACATTTGACAGAGGTAAAGTGCAGCCAATGAAGAGATCCTTAATGATGGCATTATGAATTTCTTGTTGTCTTGGAGAACTTGCATCATAAAGTTGCATTGCTTGTTTGGTTAGTTCTGGTCTTGCAAATCCTGCAATGCTGAGCTGTGCAGCATCTGTTGGTTGCTGCTGCTGTCTCTGGTAGTCGGTTGTATCGGTTTTCGGATCACCAGTACACTGAACCGAAAACCGTTTCTTTCAGAGGCGTCCGATTTGAAAACCGATAAACTGATGATACTGCGCATGCGTGTAATTTTTCTAGTATTTTGTTAACCCCTTTACGTGCAAACATCGCTGACGGCCCCAGTTTATTATTGTTTCACTTTCACAGCACATTAAACATCACTGTCTTACTTCATCTGGACAAACTGTGCATCAATGGAAAGTTTAAAGACTCAAGCTTCGATATTTGACCAATATTTTGATAAAACATTGTTGCAGTGACAGATATTTAGTGATTTATGTCAGGAGTGCAAAATAATAAATCCGTATTATGCCACATTTTGAATAGAAATTCACAACTCACTCATATTCAGTCACGTCAGCAGTGGTTTATTTGTGTTCACAAAGACTCACTGAACAGCGTCAATAAGGATTTTTAGACCAAAGATGCATATCTGCGGAGATATATGGATATATTTACTGATGTTTACTTCATATTGCTTCAGACAGAATCGTCATTTCTATTCATTTTCCACGGATTTACGCGATCAGATGATAAACAGCCTCTCCCAGCGATCTGTGTGTGCGTGCAGTAGTCACAGCTCGTGCGGTGTGTGACTCAGACTCTGATTGGGTCTTTCAAACGTCAATCTTAGAGTTTCATATCTGGACACCGCCCCATCGTGTCACATGCTTCCTGCACACTTCCTGGTAGTTATCTGGCCAAAACAACACTGAAACACCTCTGTACACACAAAATATCCGAATAATAAACCCGCGATTACGATAGTAAAGCTTGGTATGAGAATTTCTTGAGATCTGGGGCGTTTTTATAAAAAAAATCGAAAATGTACATCGGAAATGCTAACTTGTGCAGCGATGAAAAAGGCTACAAATAACATATTTTTACAACAGTAAGCGACCAAATTCCACCCTGATCGCTAAAGGAAGTTATTATAAACACTCGATCGGGGTTTAAAGTGAGTTTTGAGTAAAAGTGTACTAATATACTAATATACTAATATACTAATTTTCTCCTCCAGCTGCGGTTTGGGTGGCCGTCCATCAAGAAGGATGTTAAGGTCTATTTGGAGGCCTGCCCCATATGAAAACAAGGAAAGTGTACACACCAGCGACTTCAGGGACTGCTCTGTCCCTTACCTGTCCCCTGCAGGCCATGGTCCCACCTTTTCTGGACTTTGTTACCAGGCTTCAACCATCCCAGGGTAACACAGTCATCCTACTGGTCCTCTAAGGCTGCCCGGTTCATTCCCCTGCCCAAGTGTATATGGTGGCTAGCAATCCCACGTCTGGGGCCACCTATATAATTTGGGCTGAATATGCCCACAACACCCTCTAGTCCCCGGCCACTCGTCTATCCCCCTTTTTAATGCTATGTTGGATATAACCCCCCACCCCCCAACAGTATTCACCAAAGAAGAGGCACAAGTTGGTGTTCCATTGGCCCAACGCTTCGTCCAACGCTATCAGCTAACTTGGAAGAAGGCCAGACATGCCCTCCTTCGGACCTCCCAGAGATACCAAGATCCCCCTTATGAAAAAGTTGTATACTTAAAGTTTATTTTAATAAGTATACTTAAGTAAAGTTCTAGTATATTAAGTATACTTTATGTAGCAAGTATACAAATATCAGTGTTCTAGTAATATATTTGTAAGTGTACTGTTTCAATACTACTTGGAACTAAATTGGCCCACTTTCTAGTATATAAAAGTATACTTTTAAGTATACTTTAAGAATAACAGTAGCAAACTTTGAGTACACAACTAGTTTAGCTCTATGTTTGTAGTTTGTACTGCAATAATACTAAAAGTGAACTTGGTATACTGATAGTTTACTAATTAAATACTTTCACCACACCAGCGACTCGAGTTCTAGCCCGGCTTGTGACACACTCATCCTCCTTTCACTGTGCATCTCATTCCAAACGAAGACAAATAAACCACTGATTGAAGCTGAGAACATGAAAATGTGACCAAAATGTTTGTGCAAATGTTTATTTCTTACTCCCTCTGATTAGTTACAGAGCTCATGGACGGGGTCCAAGGGCTGGAAAATACACCTGTGTGCATGTATGAGACCGCATGTAACTGTGTATGACTTTTAGCTTGTGCATCTCCACCCTTTTGAAAGCCCCTCCTGACATATAAGCTTAGAGAGGGTACACCAAACAAAGACAACTTGTGTCATGTCTGGACCGTTTGCAGAAATAACACAGCATTAAATTTAGAGTATCCTACATACAAAATTTCACGCTCACGCATGAAATATTTAGTGTGACTAAAGGGAGGCAAGGTTGATGTAGGATGTTTTGACATATGTCTCTTTGTACCTTGGCTATTTGAGGATAGTAGCATCAGTCTGTGGCAGAATATGCAAAACGAGATGTTGTGCATATACAGATCCGTTTTAGTGTTGCCTGTTCTGTCTGAGAGCTACAGCCATGTTTGTACTGACTTTGTATGTCTATGGTTTTCGTTTTGTTGTTAATTTGTTTAAAGTAACTGCTGAGTAATACCAGGTCCAATTTCCCTATCCATGAAAAACTGAAAATGCATTTGACACAACAAAATTGACATCCTGCTGAAGGTATTATGGGACATATTAAGGGCTGTAGAGTTTTATTAGCATTATTAGTAGCTCTGATATCAACCCTTTACATTAATCCATTTACATAAGCATTTAATGAGACAGTTAATAAAAAAAAAAAAAAAAATGTTGCACAATTACATATATATTATGTTTATGTTTTTTATTTGTATTCCATAATTTTTATTCTGATTGGTCAGTTACTGCATTCACCAGTATGATGTTCCTTAATATTGAATGTCATCTATGGCAGTGCTGTACTTTAATGTCTCATGTATCACTTTGCAGACTCACTGTCTCTTCTTTTGTACATATGGCATCTTGCGCCTCATTTATCAACTGTAAAGGAATTGATATCAGAGGACTTTAGTGTTAATATTACTGTAATATTTTGTACAGTGTTCAGCTATGGCCAATATAGTTCTGTATAATTATAATGATGAATTATTATTATTATTATTATTATTTTTTTTTTTTTTTTTTTGGGGGGCTTAAGATGATATACTGGTAAGACCCTACAATAATTTCTACTTAAATCAATGTTATTATTATTATTTTTTTTTCAGCATATTTATTTATTTGGTAAGCAGCGAAGGATAATGTTTAGTCAGTTAATTATTACTGCAAAATAAACAATAAGAAATATTGCATTATTGTAACAATTTATTTTCATTTGTTAACATTAGTTGATTACAAATAATTAGCAAATACTATCATTAATATTAGCTTATCTCAAAGTTTACAACCACAGTTTTAAGATGAAAAGCTGTATCCACTAATCCATTAATTAATGCACTGTGAACTAAAATGAACATTATTAATATTAACAAAGGTTAATGAATGAGATATATATATATCAAATTGTTTATTAATGATAGTTATTGCATTAACAAATCAGACCTTACTTTAAAGTAGTACTAGTTTTATTACTTTTTTTATTAACTTGTGTAACTTATTATATTCACACTCATTTATAAAAAAATACTAAGCTACTGCTCATTATTAATTAATGTTCATTCAAAATACATAAAAATGAATTTGCACAATTTGAAATGTAAAAAAAAAAAAAAAAAAAAAAAAACATCATTAATTACAAGTATTGCTAATTGCTATTTCATGATACATAATGCATTCACTTATTGTTCTAATTAATCATTAGCAAACAATCAAGTAAGTACCAATGAGATGAAACTTCCTAAAAGCCAAGGCTTATAAACTGACGGTGGTAATGTGAAATGACTTCACCTACATGCATGTACCATTGAATTATTAAGCCCTTCTCTGGGGATAACCGATTGTCGTTATAGTTCCCTCCGTAGCACTCACAGATAAGCGTGGCTGATTCTTTTTGAGTTTGCAGAGCTTTGGGTGCATGGTGGCACAGGGAATTTGCTTCAGCGACTGCAGTCAGAGATAAGAAGAAGAAAGGGATATGTAGATGTTCTTTGCTGGGAAAGGATACGGAAGAAAAGGTAGGCAGAGTGATTCTGCATTTCACTCTCCACCAACAGTGCGGCCTGCATAATGATAACTTTCTCAAAGTGAACAAAGGCATCAAAAGGACTGAGAGAAGGAAGTATTATTTAAAAACTAGGTGTATTAAAAGTCCTGGTGTGCCTTTCAATCCCTAAAGCCATCGAAAGAGAGAGAGAGAGAGAGAACACAGCTGGTTTAAGCCTGCTAAAAAGCATGTACACACATTGACAGTGTTAAACAGAGGCTGACTAAGGGGCAGTGATAAAAAGGCAGTTGTTCATTCAAGCTAAGCCAGAATTATATCATGTCATAAAAAGAGGCTGTGATAAAGTGATACGATAGTATCCAGCTCTAAATTCTAGTTTTGTTGCTAGTTTATCTTGAAAACACAGTTCCTGAAGTCTGAGTATGGGAAGTTTCAATCAATATGATGATGCAATCAACATGGGATTGCACTACATCCTGCAACATCTGAACAAAACAGGGACTTATGTGAGGATCCTGTTTGTGGACTTTAGTTCGGGGTTCAACACCATCATCCCAACAGCCCTTCAGACCAAACTGACCCAGCTCTCTGTTCCTAGCTCTATCTCTCAGCTTTCTGACAGATAGGCAACAGTTAGTGAGACTGGGGAAATTCATGTCAAACAGCTGCTCCACCAACATTGGTGCCCCTCAGGGATGTGTTCTCTCCACTCTGCTCTTCTCCCTGTACACTAACGACTGCACCTCTAAAGACCGCTCTGTCAAGCTCCTGAAGTTTGCAGATGACACTACAGTCATCGGCCCCATCCAGGACGGTGATGAGTCTGCTTGCAGACAAGAGGTTGAGCAGTTGGCTGTCTGGTGCAGTCTTAACAACCTGGAGCTGAACACACTCAAAACAGTGGAGATGATCGTGGACTTTAGGAGAAACCCCCCTGCACTTTCCCCACTCACCATCATGAACAGCACTGTGACTGCACTGACTGGAGTAATTCAGATTCCTGGGAACCACATCTCTCAGGACCTGAAGTGGGACAATCACATTTACTCCATTGTGAAAAAAGCCCAACAAAGGTTGTACTTCCTTTGCCAGCTGAGGAAGTTTAACCTGCCACAGGAGCTGCTGAAACAGTTTTACTCGGCTGTCATTGAGTCTGTCCTGTGAACTTCAATAACTGTCTGGTTTGGTTCAGCAACAAAATCACCAGATATCAGAAGACTACAGAGAACTGTTCGGACTGCCGAAAGGATTATTGGTGCTCCCCTGCCCACCCTTCAAGAACTGTATACATCTAGAGTGAGGAAAAGGGCTTAGAAAATCACTCTGGATCCCTCACATCCAAGTTACCCCATCTTTGAACTTTTGCCATCTGGCCGGCGCCTCAGAGCCGCAAATACCAGTGCAGTCAGGCACAAGAACAGTTTCTTCCCTCAGGCAATCTACCTCATGAACAGTTAAATGTTTGCCACTTATGTTTATGCAATAAAAATGAGCAGTATCCTTGTATTTATTTGTTACCCCTCCATCCTAGTAAATGTTTTTTTGTGTGTGTTGTTGTCTCTGTGTACTGGAAGCTTTTGTCACTAAAAAAAAAATTCCTTGTATGCGCAAGCTTACTTGGCAATAAAGCTCTTTCTGATTCTGATTCTGAATATACAGCATCGGTCAGGCAACCGTTCACTTCTGATGGATTATTCAGTTTGCATTTGGTGTGAATATTACAGGTATTTTTTTGTTGATCTGTCATGCTTAGATGATGAATCACATGTCTCTTTGTGATAAATACATACTTAAGGTTGGTATGAAATAGAAACTACAACAACTTTTTCTTCCTAACATGACATATATCTGAGTAAAATGGCTATAGGCCTTAGTCAGGGTAATGCCATTTTAAATTTTTGAAGGGAATAAAAACAAGGCTGTGAGGGATAAAATTACAGCATGTTAAATGGATTATGACACCAAAGAAAAGATGTCATATTAGAGGGATATTTTTTTCCTTTTTTTTTTTTTTTTTTTTTTTTTTTTTAAGAACATGACAAAGAGGCGTGATGTCCACAAATAAATCATTAGTAAACATGGCAACATTCCATGAAAATATCGGAACTGTCAATAAGCATTTAACAAGTGACTTTAAAATCAATAAATAGTTTAAAATCAGTGAAGCAATAATAAAGATCAACCTGTCAATAAAAATATAATTAGATGGTGCAAATAAACAAACCAGTTGTTGGAATATCGACTGATTTATTTGAGGAAATTCACTCTCAGTCTCTCTACTTTCTTCATTCTCTCTCATATTGGTGCCACACAAGGTTACCACCAGTAAGGGACATTTTTGTTCTGACCTCCTTCTGTTAAAAGAGGAGTTGTCCTTGGCAGAGATGTGTATGTGACATGGATGCATAAAGTGTATTAAAAGCAAAGTGCTAAGTCCTGAAGGTTAATTTACTCTTAACTCTTTTTAAGTATCTCTCTGTGGGGGCTTTGTTAGGGTGATATGCTGGATGCTGGATAGGACAATATTTACATTGCAAGGGAGGCATACTTCCCTTTCAAACTAAACGTCCATCTATTCTCACACCAAAACAGACATCACAAGTGTGCACGCTCCTGTCCACACACACACAACATCTGGAGTCCACTAGTTAAACCTCATAATGGGCAATGACAGCTAAATGGCAGTGGGATGCAACCAACAAGGGATGTGCTTTTTTTCCATTGTGCTTTTAATTAAATCAGTACCCCATTTGTATCTGTCGAGAGAGACAGATGGAAGGTGTTCGCCGACCCCGGAACACGCCGCCAGTTGATCCTCCGCCAGCTGGATGGCCAGATCCAGCGACGCCGGCCGGTGGCACTGGACCCACTGGGCAGTCTTCTTCGGCAGGCGGGAGATAAACTGCTCCAGAACCACCCTGTTGACGATGTCCTCGGCGTCGCTTCCTCCGGCCAACAGCCATTTGCGGCACGAGTCCCAGAGCTGCTGGGCCAAGACAAAGGGCCGGCCTGCTTCGGTCAACTCCAATGACCGGAAGCGCTGACGGTGCTGTTTGGGGCTAAGGCCGACCCTCTGGAGTATAGCTCGTCTCAGATCGGCATACACCAGTAGGTTCAGGACGGGCAGTTGTTGCGCTGCTTTCTGGGCCTCCCCTGACAGCAGCGGGATGATGCGGACTGGCCAGCTGTCCAATGGCCACCCACATGCCTCGGCCGTCCTCTCGAATAGGTCTAGGAACGCCTCCGGATCATCCGTTGGTCCCATCTTCGTCAGAGGCATGGAAGCGTCTGGGGCGGCACTAGGGGAAGCCGGGCTCGCCGAACCCCCCGGTCCAGCAAGCTCCGGAACAGCTCGCGGTCCTCCTGCTGGGCCTGCATCAGGGCCTGGAATCGGCGGTCGTGGTCTGCCCGCAGGTCCAGCAGGGCTTGGTGTAGCTCCTGATGCAGGCCCGCGAGCGACGTGATGATGTCCGCAAATGGCGAACCTGATGGGCCTGACGGGGTTTGCATGGCGGTGTGTTTCTCCTTCCTTCCCGGGTTTCGGCACCAGTGTAATACAGTTCAAGTTTTCTTTGTGGGTGAAGGAAGGAGACCAGGGTCGGCGTACTGAGGCTCGAGGTAGCTTTATTCTTTTTAAACAAACACCAAAAAAACATAAAACAAAAGTCGCGCCACGTGCGCATAACTTCTTAACTCGCTGCTACTCTCATGCTGTGTGTGTGTGTGTGTGTGTGTGAAAGAATGTGAGCAAGTGTATGTGACAGAGCTTAAACTGTTCTACTAAACAACACAGAAAAAGCATTTAACATTTTTTTTTTTTTACAAATTATACACTTACAGTTTGTTTCATAGTCCATGAATACAGATCATGCATCACGGTCAATTTTCATGATCTCTTTAGCATAACTGATGTAATCATGAAAAAAGCCCCATCTGCACAGCATCTGACATCTTCTACATCATCCAGGGCAGCGTCCTCCTTTAAAACCACCGCTGCATCAGATTAGGGGAAAGAAGATTCTCCTCTCTGACCAGCATTCATCCCAGTCACCGCCTGCTCTCCATCAGTGGCCTAGAAAGAGAAACACATTTAAAAAAATTAAACATTTAATTAAACTATCCATTTTCAGGTAGAGGTGTATTCACATCCGTAAGGATAGGTAAATAATCTGTGTTAAAGTTTCAACACTTTGTGCGGTTGTTTAATGTCTCAGTCCACCACAGCGCTCCAGAAGGCTATAATGGCAGCACTACTGTGAGGGCAGGTGATATTGTTTGAATAAATATTGCTTTCAGAAAGCTTCTTTACTGAAACATTAAAAAAGTCATGACATTCACATACCTCACAAATGTTCATGTACGTGGAGGGCTGCTCTTCAAACCGTTAGTTCACCAAATAATTAAAATGGTCAAAATTTACTCTCCCTATGTTTTTCCAGACTCATACAAACTCTGCTCATTTTTTGGAAAACATATGAATATATTTAATATTCTCTTAATTTGTGTCCTCCATTGCTGGTCTGGGGACCAGTATTTTATTTTGAACATACATGTTTGCTATCATATAATTTAAGTTTTATTCATATATAAATATCGGAATGAATTACTTCTACAATAATAATTTATGAGGCTTGAAAATACTGATTATCTAAACTATAAATGGATTAACAAATATTATGAGAAAATTAAAAATATATAAATTTATGTTGTAAAGACAGACAAAAGTCTTATAGGTTTGGAATGACTTGAGGGCAAGTAAATTATTTTTTGTGTGAACTTTTCCTTTAAGAGCGAAGACCAAGAATGATGACTCTCCAAATCAGACAAGACAACTCCAAAGTTGGTTTGAGTTCTGCAATAAAAAACACAGACATCGATGGTTTTAATGAAATGAGCACGTAATCACACTGTTGTTGCATCAAAATGTGAAGTAAACCAGCAGGAGACAACAGAAAAATTTATTTTCTAAAAATAACTTACATAAAATCTCAAAGGAATGATGGTCTCCCATGTCTCTGGCTTTTAACATCTACAAAAACAAAAAAACAAACATTATGTTACTCTTAGTAAAAAACAACAACAACTGATAACATGAAATTATGAAGTTTACTTGCCTATCTTTCCCTCTCTTCCAAAGAAGCTGAGAAAACCACCTCCTCACACAAGCAGACTTCGGTGTCCTTAACTCCAGTTAGTTTAAGAGGGACATCAATGGTTCCAATAAAATATGAACATATACATATACACTGTTGTTGCATCAAAATGTGAAGTAAACAGGCAGGACACAACAGAAACATTAATTTTCAAAAAAAAAAATAAAAAAAAATTAACTTACACCAGTCTCAAAAGAATGAAGTTATCTTGTCTCTGGATTTCAACATCTACAAAAACAAACATTATTTTAGTCTTAGTAAAAATAAAGATAACTTGATGTTATTCTGAAGTTTACTCTCTTTAAACCGTCTGTCCCTCTCTTCAGAAGAACACCTCCTCCTCATCCTCACACAGGTCTGTGACTCCTCACACAAACAGCTTCAGTGTCTTTAACTCTCAGCGCGAGGACAATGAAGACACGAGCTGGACAAGTCTGAAATATTACATGTAATAATAAGTATATTAACATACTTTTAACAGTTACCACTTCAACAGCCTCAAAATAATTATGCTAGTCTTTGCTCCACAATGCCGTTTCCTTTAGGAGACAAACATACATTCAGTTTAACCGCGAAAAAAAAAAGACAATTTAACATGAGCGTAACCGTGACCATAACCGTCTATTAACGCCTCAAAAAGTACAGACAATGTAAAATCTTATGTAAATATGACAAAATACATTCACGGACGTTATATTAAAAGTACATCTTCCGTTCAGTAACGTTACATGAGGCAGTTAAGACCTCCGTGTCTTTTTTTTATATATATAGCGTTAAGCTCCTTTGTTTCCACCTTTCATAAAACCTTCCGCCTTTCATACAACCGGGTAAACAATAAAAGATAACTTTACATTTTGAATATTTACTTACCATAGTCTTTCACTCGCTTCTCGCTTCTATCACGCTGAGAAAATGGCGGCTGCTCGCACTGGAGACGTACGATCTTGACGTGACGTGCGTGCTCTCCTTCATGTCCGCGTCCTCAACCCAGCCCCGCTGGGTTAAAGCAGAGACCTATTTTCAACCCAAACTTGGGTTAAAACATCCCAAAGTCCTATCCAACGGCCTCAACCCAGCAGTTGGGTTAAAAAAAACAACCCAGCGTTTTTTAGAGTGAAGGATCATGTGACACAAAAAAATTGAATAATGGCTACAGAAAATTCGGCCTTGCCATCACAGGAAAAAGTGACATTTTAAAAGTATGTTAAAATAGAAAACTTGGTTTCCCCCTTTCTCTTTTCTGCATTCATTTTTTTTTTTTTTTTTTTTTTTTAAGCAGTACCTTATTGTTCAATTAAACCTGGTCACAGATATCAGTAGACTTCTCCTAGACTTTGTTCCTTGTAACTGTGTAATGGGGGAGAAATCCCCAATGCCTGAATGCAGGAAAGGGAGAGGCCCCACTCTCGTGTATCGATCCTATAGCACAGACTTGAGGCAGACCAAGGGCAACTCCCAGCTCTCTTTCGCTCTTATCATCGCTTTTTCTCAGACTCACACACACACACATACACTGTACGCAAGGATAGGGCAACACCAATGAAGAGAAGACCAGCAGACAGGAAAATTCCTAGAATATTGAGGAGAGATAAAGGTGCTTTGTTTCCATTATGAATGCACTCTAAAGATAGAACTGAAGGATTATGAAGAGAGAAGAGAGGTGGAAAAAAAGCACAAGTACACATTTATCTACTGTAGGCTTTATCTCAAAACTCATGTAGAGTGTACTTGTAAAGCGTGGGAACAGAAACCCCAGCAGAAATGAGACAGCAGCACTCTTTTGATTTTAGCTACACTGCTGCAATGGCTCTCAATTGGGTTTACTTCAAGACCCAAATTTTATTGCAAATCATTTTGGCTACACAGTGCCAAAGTTGTTTACTGCACAAAGTAAAAATATAGTCAAAATACTAAGAATAAGAATAAGAATAATAACTAGATAGTTAAGTTTGTAGAAAAGTTGGCTTGAAAAGCTTAGCCAGACAGTTTGAAGTACACTGTAAAAAATTATTTGTTAGTTTGACTCAAAAAAAGTAAGTTACCTGGTTGCCTTAAGATTTTGAGTTCATTTAAGTAAAAATGTGTTTTTACAACAAGTAAATTTGTTGTTTCAACTTTTTTTTTTTTTTAATAACTTTGTTGTCCTAACTTAAAAGATTAAGCAATCAATCAAAGGGATTAAGTTAACATACAAATTTAAGTTCACTCAACTTAATTTAATATTATATGAACAAACTATTTTAAGTTCACTCAACTTAATTTAATATTATATGAGCAAATTATTTTAAGTTTACTCAACTTAAACTTAAATACATAGTTTGATGTAACAATTAGCCAACAAGTTTACACGGTTGCCTTAAAATTATTAGTTGAATCGACTTAACCCTCTGGGGACGGATTAGGCGGTACCGCCCAAAATGGCATACTTTTACAAATGTGTAGTTATCTCAAAAACTATTAATGCTAGAGAGATGCGGTTTTTTTTGCCGTCTTCCTCAGATTCCGCTGAAAACAGCGGTGTCCAGTTTGTATATTAAACACTTCCCTTATTGCGCAATACCACTGCGTAAACAGGCCAATGAAAAAGATTGTGCTAGGCAGATTCAACACGCAACAGCCAATGGAAAAATTGCCGCTGGGAGGAGTCTTTTTCTAACCCAATCAGAGGAAGGTTATGTCTTCTAGCGATTCAGAGGACTCTGTAGCTCTGCTGTAGCCTTGTAAAAGCTGTCTGGACTAAAGTAAAAGACATGTAATCAATAAGCGTTCAGAGAATCAGCATCAGGGTGGAGAAAGCAGAACGCGATCGGAGTATTAGCGAGCACAAAGAGCTAAATTCGAGCGATCGGAGAATCAGCATCACGTGGAGATAGCAGAAAGTGTGTTAGCGAGCACAAAGAGATCAATTCGAGAGAGATACAGCATTATTACACAATTGTTTTATCAAAATGGCAAGCAGTAAAAGATTTACGGCAGAACAAGCTCTGGAACAATTACTGGGAAGGCCAGGAGAGGCCTTTCTTTGCTCACTGGCATGCCTAGGACTGTTTTTAAAAAAAGTTAATTATTTTATTGTTCTTTACACATTTGATTAAACAATAACACATTTCTGTCTAGCAAAGAGTTTGAAAAAATATATTTTCTTTGTTCAAAAACTGTTCTATATTGTGTGTTTTTCAGTAATAAATGACAAAAATCTAATTTTCGTTTTTGAAATGCTCTAGTTTATTGTAAAATTTTTCACTCATACTTCCTTTATATAAACATATTGCATGCATGCTTATGGTAGCTTAGGGTCTTCTGAATCCATAGATACCAAACACAGGGTGTTTCATCTCCTTTACATATGATTTATAAGCCCAAATATAAAAATAGAGAAAACAGACCAAAAAGGGCTTAGTCTCAAAAATAAAAAAAACGCCTAGGACTGTTTGTAAATAAAGTTAATTATTTAATTGATCTTTACACATTTGATTGAACATTAACCCATTTCTGTCAAGCAAAGAGTTTGAAAAATATATTTTTGGGTCAAAAACTTTTAACTATTGTTGTGTGAGGTAGGATTTTCAGTAATAAATGACAAAAATCTCATTTTCGTCTTTGAAATTCTCTAGTTTATTGTACAATTTTTCACTCATACTTCCTTTATAGACATATTGCATGCATGCTTATGGTAGCTTAGGGTCTTCTGAATCCATTGATACCAAATACATGGTGGTCCATCCTCATTACATATGGTTTATAAGCCGAAATGTAAAAATAGAGAAAACGGACCAAAAAGGGCTTAGTCCCCTAAGGGTTAAACTCAATTTAACAATTTAACATGACAAAAGCTTCTTTGTTAAAACAAATTATTCTGGAATAACGGAGCACAAATAAACCATAACTTTAACATTTATTATAACATTTACGAAAATATAAATTCATTGAATTTAAGTTATACTTTATATAAATGAGAATAATTGATTGTTCCTTGAATAAAAATATTAAAACACATTAAAGCAACAGGATAGAAGCTTTTGATAAATGTCAAAGGTGAGAATAAAAAATTGTCAGTGTAATGACATTAACATCAGCTTGAATTAAGTGCAATAGAATAAAAAAAAAAAAAAAAAAATCCAATTCATGAACATGACACATGAAAATAATTTGCTCAAAACAATATTTTGTCTGCTCAACAAAACAAAAGTGAGTATGGAGTATGCACAACCTCATAGAGTGAATGAAATGAGAAAACTGTTGAAAAGCAAATCATAAAATATATGTCACTATTCATATCAAATCTCAACTAACATTAACAAGCATTTCTCAAACAGCATTAAAAGGGTTAATTCACCCAAATTGAAATTTGTCATTACTCACCCTCATGTCATTCAAAACCTGCAAGACATTCATTCATTTCTGGAACACAAATTAAGATATTTTTTTAACAGCCTATGCAGCTACCACTTTCAAGCCCCAGTAAGATAATAAAGACATCATTTAAGTAATCCACGTGACTCCAGTGGATTAACCTCAAGTTTATTTTTCCGCAAACAAAGCATGTATTAAATGTCTTTATTACCTTACTGGGGCTTGAAAGTGGTAGCTGCATAGGCGGTCAATGGATGAACAAAAAACTCTCAGATTTCATTAAAAATATCTTAATTTGTGTTCCAGAGATGAAAGACTGTCTTGCAGGTTTGGAACGACATGAGGGTGAGTAACAATTTACTCCGTAACTCTGGCCGAACATGTCTCACCACCAATTTTCATCACTTTTTAGAGTACTTCAAATGCATATTTGACCTTCTTGAGGTAAGTGATATTCAGGGCATAAAGAAGCCCCATTAGAACAGAGAAGGCATTTGACACGTCCTCTTTGCTTGACCTCAAGCAAAAACTGCTCCTCTAACACCACAGCCACATAAATAATTTCCTTTGGGAGGAGGTTTGCAGGGTTCTCCTCTGTGATCACCAAGAGTCCAAACTTCATCCTCTAAACCACCTCTTCCTCAGCCTTAAGTAAACCAGAATCCCCAAATCTGAGCCACACCTGAGCCTTATATAGCCCAGACCCAAATACATTTTAATATTTAATATTATTACCTTGTATGTTACTATGATCGCAATTATACATTTTGTGACATGCTTTAATGTAGACACAAACTATGCCAATAAAGAACATTAAACTGAATAGAAAAACCCACACATCATGTAACTGTGCAATAAAAAAAAAAAAAAAAAAACTATTGCATTGGTTTTTTCTATTATTTTTTATAAAGAACAAATCAAACAATAAAGAGTGAGTGTATAAAATATACAGTCTAATAGAAACGATAGACACATGTAACTTAATCTTAATAATTTATTACAGATGTGACAAAGAGCAGTACCACAGTAGTCCAAGTGACGATATAATGCAGTTACAGTCCACTCTGGCAGAATATAATAGTAGTGTGAGGAGCAGGGCATAATTTAAGTTGTTAAACGCTGAAAATACTATCCCGATCCACTCTCTCAAGGCACGCGTTTCTCATTCAAAACACGCATCACCGGAAACACGGCATGTCGCAGTCTCTGACAAAACTGGTGAGAGCCAATGAGCGTTTGATAACGCTGCCATAAAACTTGTTGTAAAACTTCTTAACGGCACATTTTTCAATAGTTACTATAGCTACAGAGGAAGGAGTTACATATCGACAATGAATGCGGTTTGAATTTGGATCAGTTCCTCACACCAAGTATCAAATGGATACAGAATTTAAATAAAAAGAAATACTTTCATGATCATTTTATTTAATGTCTGTACATGACAGCATACTAATAAAAATTATGTGCCCCCACTCTCTATTATAGATCAGTGTGTGTCCCATTGTAAACCAAATAAATATTACATGATAACGGTTATACTCTCTCTCTTTCACTTTCTTTTCATGTAAGGATTTTAATATTATTTGTGGCAAGAATAATAATATGAAATGTTATAAAATTATAATTAAATTCAGTTTAATACACTTTATACCTGATTTGCTTAATTTTTTAACGATATGTTTCATTCTGTTTTGACTTGCCATTTCAAAGACTACATTTTACCAATTATACACTTCATTAAAATGTATGTGATCATTTAACCATTATCATGCAATTTGTCTTGTTTATCATGGGTCACATAATCTAAGCCTGATTTGAGCCACATATCACTGGATTGATCTGGGCCACACTCCTCCCATCAACAATCGGCCCTCATATTGTTTGCCTGATCCACGCTGTGCCATCATTGCCACACATGGCCCAGCTCTGGCTGAAAGGGTACATGCCGACAGGAGGCCAGCAGTGCCACCTTGAGGCCACATCTGGGCTAAGTCTGTTTGCTATATGTGGGATGTTGGTATCATGACTAGCAAGTGACTAGCATGTAATTAGCATGATTAGCAAGTTGCTAGCATGTTTCCAGATAGATAACAAAAATGACTAGAACTAGAAAGAGACCAGCCAAATCAACCAATCTGCTTAGGCTGGTTTTAGCTGTATTAGGGAGTTTTCAACCTTTTTATGGCAGTAGACAGCTTAAATACACCATGAGTCTTATTGTATAAAATGTTCACCCCCTCATTGAAAGTCTATGGGATTTTAGGTGGTTTTGATAGTCTGGTTAAGGCAGATCAGTCAGAAAAGATATTGCAACCCAAGTCAGACCAGTCTGAAGGTCTGACCCGAGTTTGGTGGTTCTGGCTTGAAAGCTTTAGGTAAGTAGCACCATACACACAAATATTTCAAAGATGATGAATATAACAGTTATTTTATCTTTCCGTATGTTGGTGAGACCACCACACAGTTAAGTTGTTCAGGTAAGTTGATCGCATGAATCCAGGAGCAGTCCTAGTCGTAGATAAGATGCTGACTGTGTGCTTGGTGCAAACTTAAATAGTGGTGCTGATGAATGCAGTTACTGAAAGCAGGTGCTAGTGATTAATCCAATGGGGAACAAGCTTGTCTTGAGGGAATGCTGGTGGAACCTGGTGAATATGTGACCCATAAAATCCCTTTTTGAAAATTACATGCTTTATAATATAGTGCTGTTAACTTAAAAAAACAGGTAGATTTTTACAATTATTATGTTATAAATTATATACTTTTCTATCTAACCTCTTGGATTTTAGCATAATACTCCATGTACGGATACCTAATAATCTTAATGCTGTTTAATAAGCTAAAAGACACTTTCTTTACATGACAAAACTTGAAGGTACACACTGTCTGACACTCTTAGCAGCAAATAGTACACCAGAAAATGTTGCTGATGCTTCAATGTGTCAAATAAATCCCTGTTCCCATGGCTAAAGGTTAGTCTTTGATCTCGGGAGAGGGTGCGGATTAGTATTTCTCACCTTTAAGAGAAGCAGAGAGAAATGGGGAAGACTGGCCATGTGATTCCTGCCTCAGCAAGGTAATGAGGACAGAATAAAAATGATCTGCGTTTTGGTCTAATAGAGTTATAATAGACTTGCTCTCTGCAGGAGACACAGGAAAAATAGACTGACGTCCCACAGAGAAAAGTCTCTCCCCGATGGGGTTTCCCCTGGGATGGAATGCACACGTTCATCCAACCTCCATCTACCAAAGCAGTCATCTATCATTCTACATTCTACTGTGCAACTGCTTCTTTAGAAAATGGAAATGAACCTGCCACAACGACCTGAATAAAGATTTCTGATTAGCATCAGCTTCCTTTTGCATGTTCAATATGCCGGATGGGGGGGATAGTTTTGTTCGGTTGAGCATATGAGCTCTCTGAGGTAAAAGTAAGTCTCTAGCAGACTGCTGGTGTTTATCTATAATCAGCTCATAATGAATGAGATATATTCCTACAGAGAGATTCCTGATCCTCCTTGGAGATATGTGATATATATTGGACAGATATGCTTTAAAACTGCAGCTTTTATTATATGAAACCTGTTCTTATTCTCACGTTATATATAAATAGATTGAAGATTTTCACTTGTTCTCTCTTCCTCACTGTCGCTCTCCATTTCCATCCCACATCACCCTCTCTTTAAAGTCAAAAAAGTTTGAAAAGACTTAAAAAGCTTGAATTAATTGACCAAAAAGTCCCTCTTTTGTTTAGAGTCGCTAACATATCATACATTACTGAGCTCAGAGTAGTCGGCTAGAACAGCCAAAGACTTTTACTTCACATCAGGCCATTCCATGATACAGGTAGCATTGTAGCTATTAAAATGCATATGGAATATATTAAGTATTACCCTTATGAAATGTGATACACTGTAATGAAGAAGAGACAGCCAGAGACAAAGAGAGAGAGAGAGAGAGAGAGAGAGAGAGTGATGTACATACATTCACTATCTATTAATCATTTAACACCCACCTTAATAACACATTTATCAGATGACTGTGAAAATCAAAGACGTTATGAAATATTAAAGTTGCAAGACCAACATTATACAGTTGAGTCATAAATCATAACAATAATTAATAATTTACATATGTGCATATCTTTCCTCTGGTGTTTTTTTTTTTATTTTTTTTTATTTTTTTTAGCCTATTGTAGATTAATAACTCAATGTGCCGGAATCAGTCTCAATGAATTATGATCAATTGAGCCCTGTATCTCACTTGCCTTTAAAGTTAAAATATCAGCATTTTATTTTCAATATCATTCACTGATACCAAGGTACCATTCCCTCTGACTAGCACTTGCATTGATTATTACAATTTTCAAAAAAGCTTCAGAAAGCATGCCTGCAGTGTCTCCCCTGATGTGTTCTTCAGGCTTCTTCACACAAATGCAATCTTTTCTATTCATTCATTTGGGTCTGATTGAGGGCTTCAGCCACGAAGAGATCGATAGCTCACAGTGAATACAAGAGTGACAGAGGTAAATTGGGTTCTCTTGTTTAAGTTAAAAGAGGACCTCAGAGTGATTTTTACTTAATGGCTTTTGGCCCAAACAGAATAAAACATTCTCAGACAGACCACCTGTGAGGAGTTACCCTGTTTAATAAATAAGTGCTTAAAGGAGAACAGATAAGACACAGCAATTTCTCAATCTAAATAAAACTGCATTAGTGAAAGGGGAAGTCGAATTCTACTTTGAAAAAAAAAAAAATAAGGTGGGTTTTCAATATTTATGTCTGAGATCATTGAATTCACAATTTTTGACCTCTAAGATTCCATGATATGCAGAATCAACAGTAATTACAGCTGACTATTGATGGTTAAGGTACAAATCCAGACCCAGCACCTTCATCTTAATAAATACCTTTTTCTTCCCCCTTTTCTTTTTTTTAATAAGACTGAACAATCAATCGGCAGCATCAATACCCCTTAGCATTGCTTTAACTGTGCGCCTCTGCCAGCAATCGATCGGAGGGAGCTCTAATTTGCCGCTTGAGATCAGGCAGCTCCATCTCTACCTTTTCTCTCTCGTCTCCCTCTCTTTCCTAACTCCTCCTTTTTCCACTTTCTTACATAGCAAATAACTGCTTAGCAGACTTGCCTTGAGCTGCATATCGAGCTAGGCTGCAGGACTATTGGATGGAAATATTTCATCAGACATTTAACAAAGTATTTAAGGTCAAATAGCCATTTGTGAGAGGAAAATATGTATTGGATGAAATACTGAGTTCTGGTGAAATGGAAAATCATGCAGCTATAAAAGTTATGCAGCTATAAAGCAATCCAAAAACTACAGGTTATTGATATTAAGGTTTGCATTTGTAAACTACACACCCTGCTAGTCACAAAATACAACCAGACACAAGACAATAGGATACTACAGTTTGATTATTTGCTACAAAGAGCATATAAAAAATAAAATAAGCTAGAATTCATGGAAGACAGATCCTGTAGATTAAATGTATGCATAGACACAAAGGGCCGTATTTTAATTATCTAAACAAAAAAGTGTAAAGTGCACAGTGTAGGTGCACTCAGGGTGTGTTCTCTTAATGAGCAATGGGTGTATTTTGGGCATAACGTGATATAAACCAATCAGAGTCTCATCTTCCATTCCCTTTAAGAGCCTGTTACACTCATGTTATGATGGATTTGCTATTTACACAGCAGAATTTGGCAAGCGCAAAGACATAACGTGTCTCCGAGATGAAATGGAGCTGCTTCTGTGCGAGCAAATAGTTTCCTGTGTTTAATAAGCAGCATGTAGGCGCATTGCGGACTCGCATATACTAACATGTTCTTTAAATAACAAAGAAAAAACATTGCGCCAGACTTTTTTCAGCTCCTTAAAATAGCAATGCACCAGAACACATATCTTTTTTAGACCAGCAAACCCATAGGCGCACAAATGTGTGCAAATGCATTAATACATATGCATTAATACAAATTAAGCGACTTGGCGCTGGACAGGAAAATGGGAACAGCGCAGGACTAAAACTAGCAAACACACTTGTGCTGTGCCTTGCGTCGCATTGCGCCAGGTGGATTATAGGGCCCAAAGTATGCAGAGCTACTACTCCAGAGAGTAAAGAATTGTAATAATTACATAACACAAAAGTTCAGATTTTCACGCTGTTAATTCTGATTCTTAATGTTAATATACAGTCCAACAGCAGTGTAACTATACATTAAGTTTACTTATTTTTTATTTATGTATTTGTTTATTACGTGAAGAACAATGTAGAGTATTATGTCTGAATTTATTGTATATAAAAAGGCAAAAAGTATCTTGCTACTGCTACAAAGATTCTGAAAAGTAAATATTAAATATAGTAAATATTTTACTATCCCAAGAGGCCAAGGGAATTGCGAATAGAGGTGACGCAACTGACACTGTTAGGTCACATGACAATAACAATATGGCAAATGTAGTACATCCAGATTGCGTTCATTTGACAAAAAAATCATATAGATTGTACTTTTAAAGTGGCCGTTAAGTAATAACTTTTTTTTTTTAATGACGTACCTACTCAAAGAGCATGCAGATTTGTTCTCTGCCTATGTATCTAAAATTACCCCCTGTACATTCATTCACTATTCCCTGCAATACTTTGCTAACATAAACATAATAGTTAATTCGTTACAGAGTGCATCTGAAAGGTTGTGGACACCAGTTTCCATCTGCTGAGATGCTTTTGGCACAAAGCTCACAGGTACATTGATTGTATACTCATCATTGCAGTGCACTATGGGACTGTAGTGGTATTCGAAATAATGGTTTTGGACACACTACAGATGGCTGCCCCCTCCAATAGTGCACTATATAAGGGTATAGACAATTTCATACAATTCAAATCCGCCATTCAGTAATGCAACAAGGTAAAGTCTTTATGATCAAGTCATTGAATAATTTGTAAAACTGATTTGTTCATAAACATATATACATTCGGCATACACTGCTGTGAATAATTCAATATTGTGTCTACAGTGTAAGTTACTCAATATTAATAATAAAAAAAACTATATCACAAGAGTTGGCAATTTCACAATCAAATATCAGATCATTGAAAAAACAACAAGGTTGAAGAGAGCTCAAATTGTATTGATTTAATGTAAACACTAAACATAAGACATGTTGTTTTGGGGAATTGTGGATTTCCTTTCAATAACAATCACATTTCATGTCTGACATCAACTCTTTAGTGTTACAAGGCTTTTGGCTGTGAAAAAAGCTGTGGGGGTTTTGGTCAATGAGGCTTGCAGTAATACCACTCTCTCCCTTTCAAGGAGAGATCCAACAGTCTGTATCACAAGGGATTAGACCATGGGAAAATTATTCTAAATACTGCCAACCAAAACTGCATTACAGTGCACGGCCGACTCTAATTAAGGTGGTTCCTAAAACATTATGTGGTGCAGCTGAGCAGGCCAAAATACAAGATGTCGACACCCAGCTATTGCTAGTTGCTCTAGAATGAAGACAAACCTCTCCTTCTGTCTGTAGCTGGCAGACACAGTGATATATTACTCCTCTAACCACAGAGGCTATCACAGCACCATTAGTGGATATTTTAACCACAGATTTTTCACAATGATAATGTACTGTTATCCTCTCTCTAGTGTAAATAATTATGTTTGTTTCAACTGCACTGGATTGGAAAACCATGGAGACTAAATTCCATGTTAGAGAGTAAATGTTCCAGATGTTCTACAAATGAAATGGCCATGCAAAAACACAACAAAATACAATTTTAAAATGGCAGAATTGTAAGATAAATGTGAATATTTTAAAATAGTCCACCGACAAAGCCTAGTTATCTCAGCAATGTAACTTTGTCCAGTATTTGAAAAGTGCTAAATGCAATACATCACAATCATATGCCAGACTGTATTTACAATATATCTTTGTTCTGCAGTGTTCTTCCCAATTTGCATTACTTTAATATTCTAATGTTATGATCTTCATGTGTCCTCAAATATTTATATTATCTAACAGCAAACACAGAGCCACACATTGTTATTTTTCTTTTCTTTATTTTGTCTCATACACTCTGCGGACAACATGTAGTTTTCCAAGAGAAGATGTATTGCATTATGGTGGTACAGAAATAAACATCCCTGACATCCCACATAAATGAAAAGGCCTTGGTTGCATTTATCCATCGAACAGGTCAGCCAATACCTCACACAATGACGTTTTGTCACTGAGTAAAGTACCTATATGACTTTTTACTGTTAGTGATGTTGAGTTCTGCACCAAACTGTGTAGGAGTAATAAACATTAAACAGCTCACAAACACTCCATTAATAAATAAATAAATACAAATAAAATAAAAATACTGTACATAACAAACTGCAGCATTAACAAAGACATTTTTTCGAATATCCATTCAAGATAAGGGGTTATATGTCGATCTTGTTTTCTTCAGCTTAATATAATGTACTATACAAATATAATACATCATATAAAAAATAAAAAAATAAATAAAAAACGACCTTGCATATAAAAATGTACACAGTCATGATTAGATCTTGACTATTGGGCTGCACAGCAGGCCCAGGATCTTGCTCTCTGTTTTTTTTTTTTTTTTGTGAACACAAGCCCAAAGGAAAAATGTGGAAGATCTCTCAAGGTCACATACAGACTCATATAGACATATGTCCACACGCATTCTTGACATATAGATCAATATGAGGCACCTGTCAAAGCTGAAAGTCCGAATGCTCACCATGACAGAGTGAAAAGAAGCAGACATATCTATGAAAAGGAGGATGCATTTCACAGGCCTCCATGGTGAACAAGCAGGCAAGACGCTTTTCTAACCATTTTCCAAATATTTTCTTATGTTTTGAAATAAAGGATTTAACATCCATGTTTAATTAATATTTTATTGTTTTACAAAGAGAAGTGAACCAGAGAAGATTTTTTGACACTGATCAAGAGAAAACATTATTTCATATTTGCGCATCTGTATAAAGTATTAATGACATGTATAAAGCTTATGCATGGCTCTATCTTTTGGACATGCAAAAAAACCTTTTGCACATATACACACATTAAAGATGGAATACACACATTCTAAGGGCATTTATACTATCTCTGTGTAGCTTTGGCTTTATGCTTGGGGTCTTGTCTTGCTGGAAATAAATCTCTCCGGTCGCAAGTATTTTGCAAACACATCAGGATTTGCTGCAGGATTTACCTGTATTTTGCTGGATTTGCTTTACCATCTACCTACCTCACAAGCTGTCCAGGACCTGCTGCAGAGAAGCATTTCCACAGTGTGATTCTGACACTATCATGCTTCACAGTGGGATTAGTGAGTTTCTGATAATGTGCAGTGTAGCTTATGCCAAACATGCCGTTTAGTCTGATGGCCAAAAAAGCTCAATTGTGGCCTCATCAAATCGTAAACTGCTCTTCCAGCTGGCTATGAAGTTCCCCACATGCCATGAGGCAAATGTAGCCGAGATGTCATTGAACATTTTTAACAGTGCCTTTTTTCTTCCTTAAAACTGTGACCGGTAAAGCACAATTGCAAACTCTTTTGCGTTCCCAGGCTAGGTACATTTACTGCTGTCATAACATTTTATTTTCTTATTGCATCCATCTACTTCCTCATCTGCAAAAATCCAGACTCCTCAGAAAGTGGAATTTCCAGCCAGATGTGTGTTTAAACTAAAATCAATCTCAAGGAATGAAATCAGTGATGTTGTATTATATGAAGTAGTAAACTGTGATGATGAGGTTTTGTATTCCCAATTGAAGAATGTCAATTCAGAACCAAACAGGATTCAGAATAATTTGTGACACTAATCTAAATACAAAGACAATTAAAAAGGGGGATACCTTTCAAATTCATAATGCTTTAATTTAGTAAGAATTACTAAATTATTTTATATATATTTAAAATTATTACATCAGTTATTTTAATTCTGAATTATTCAAATTAGAATTTTGCCCAGCCCTAGATTATAAACTGTAAACCAAAAAAAAAAAAAAAAAAAAGTATAATAGACACAATATTGTGTAAAAGGTAGGTAGTACTGTATGGAGAAGTAATTATTATTTTTTTGTCTGAATAAAGTAAGACATGAGCATCTTGGTTGACATGGGGGTGAGTAAATTATTGGTTAAATTTTTATTCCGGAAGTGAACTAACCCTTTAAGGTTCCATTTGTTAGCAATAGTTAACAATTTGTTTAACATGAACTAACAGTGAAATAAACTTCTAAATCATTTTTTGCTCTTAATGTTCACTTCAACATTTACTAATACACTGTTAAAATGTGGTATCCATAAATATTTAATGGAATTGTGGTAACATACAGAAGTACTAAGAGTAATGGATTGTGATTATTTTTCGTGATCACAGCTTAATTTTCTTGTGATTTTGACATAACAAAAAGTGTTTTCTCATTTTCACGAGTTCATTTTATTTTAATTCATTTTACATTACTAAATTTTAAACTTAGAGTGGGGGAAAACTCTGTCCTGAACATCAAATCCTTTTTTTTTTTTCATCAAATGTATTCTAAGTTGGTTGAATAAAAGTTAGCATCAGGCTAACCAGCTAGCCAATTAGCAGCAGCAACCCCTAAAGTGTGTAGACTTCTGGGTACAAGATGAAGAGGCCCAATGAATAATGAAAAGTGAGAAAGGGAGAAAAAATAAATGTCAATTATTGCTAATGCAGCTACCTAGTTAGCCATTACAGGTGGCATGTTATCCATCACATGTGACATTTACCTGCCAAGAGTTCCCAATATTTTCTTTTCTCTCATGTCAACACTTACGAGAACTCCAAGCTTTCACACGTGACCCCACGGCTTAAATGTCTCCTTTCTCCTTCTTTTTTCCCCTCTTTCCTCACTGTTTATTTCCTGATCACCATTCCTAGCAAACGCTGTGCAGGCTATGACACAGCAGCTGTTGTTTAGTGATAGATCAGTGAAGCAAGAAATGATGCGGCACCGAAAAATAGATCTTGAAGCCACTCTGCTTCCTTGTTCGCTCTCCCTTTTGTTCTGCATTAGTGACGGAACCTCTGGGATTCATTTAGTGATAATCATTTGTTACTAAGGGGCACTGTGTCTTCCAGACACCAGTGATGAAGTCACCTTTGAAAGCAGTGTAAATGAGTGGGAAATTATTTCCGCTCATATTGCCATTGATAAAGTGCCATCAAGCGGAGATGAATGTCTGTCAAGCTGAAATAGCCACCTTTGTTTGCTGTTCCTTTTATCTTGGTTGGTTCTAAATGTGCAGTGATTTAACTCTGAAAATGAGGTGTTTGGTAAATAATGATTATGATGGGCTGACTGTGGCACTTCCTGTGTGCTTCCCAATGTTGACTGTTTCCCTAATAGGTTTGTGCATTTTCTCACAGAGGATCTCAGGAGAGGATTTAACATCCCACCAAAAGGATCAGATCTTTACATCTGCACGTCAAGTTTAGCGCTGACACATCCGGTGACCCATAGCTGACGTTTTGTTAAGGCCAGATGCAAGGATATGTGCATCGGTTTTACAGCCACGTCTCTAATGTCCTCCAAATGCCATCTCATATGTCAGCACACCTGCCTGCGCACAGCAGGAAGCCACCATGGCACCCCACCCCCAGAGCACCTCGGTCACTGGGAGTTCACCTTCTCCTGTAGGGTGCTATGCATGTACAAGACAAAAACACAGAAAGTATCTGCCTCATAAAAAACATTTAAATACGATAACAACATAAATGTCACACGTGTCAGTCAGCTTGTTAAAATCCTCCCTTTACAGCCTCAGCATCACTGACCTTGCTTAACCCTTAGGGGACTAAGCCCTTTTTGGTCCGTTTTCTCTATTTTTACATTTCGGCTTATAAACCATATGTAATGAGGATGGACCACCATGTATTTGGTATCAATGGATTCAGAAGACCCTAAGCTACCATAATCATGCATGCAATATGTCTATAAAGGAAGTATGAGTGAAAAATTGTACAATAAACTAGAGAATTTCAAAGACGAAAATTTGATTTTTGTCATTCATTACTGAAAATCCTACCTCACACAACAATAGTTAAAAGTTTTTGACCCAAAAATATATTTTTCAAACTCTTTGCTTGACAGAAATGGGTTAATGTTCAATCAAATGTGTAAAGAACAATTAAATAATTAACTTTATTTACAAACAGTCCTAGGCATTTTTTTTTTTTTTTTTGGAACTAAGCCCTTTTTGGTCTGTTTTCTCTATTTTTATATTTGTGCTTATAAATCATATGTAAAGGAGATGGAACACCCTGTGTTTGGTATCTATGGATTCAGAAGACCCTAAGCTACCATAAGCATGCATGCAATATGTTTATATAAAGGAAGTATGAGTGAAAAATTTTACAATAAACTAGAGAATTTCAAAAACGAAAATTAGATTTTTGTCATTTATTACTGAAAAACACACAATATGGAACAGTTTTTGAACAAAGAAAATATATTTTTTCAAACTCTTTGCTTGACAGAAATGTGTTATTGTTTAATCAAATGTGTAAAGAACAATTAAATAATTAACTTTTTTTAAAAACAGTCCTAGGCATGCCAGTGAGCAAAGAAAGGCCTCTCCAGGCCTTTCCAGTAATTGTTCCAGAGCTTGTTCTGCCGTAAATCTTTTACTGCTTGCCATTTTGATAAAACAATTCTGTAATAATGCTGTATCTCTCTCGAATTTATCTCTTTGTGCTCGCTAACACTCCGATCGCTTTCTGCTTTCTCCACGTGATGCGGATTCTTCTCGTTTGAATGCCACAAAACAACCACAAAAATGCACGCTATTACTAAAATATTAATATTAAGTTATTTTTATTGTGATGATGATAAGGATGGTACTGTAAAACAGTTAAAACACACGCTAATTAAATGCTTATGCCTTCTCTCTTTTAGATATGTTCATGATACAAGCTTTCATATTACAATTGAAATGAAAGCTTTAGCCTAAGTTCTGCCAGGAAGACTCAATTACTTTGTCACTAATTACCTTCATCATTATCCAATCACGTCTTTATACTTTGGTATAAAAGATCGTACTTACACGTTTGAGTTCGCAGATGCCGACGTGATAACAACCTCCACCATCCCCCCCCCCACCAACAGGATGGTCCTGTCCTTACCTTCCAGGGGGGTTGGCTGCGCCCCTGCCTTCGTCTTCAGGCAGGAAATGCAGGTCCGCTACCCTCGGATTACGAACCATGGACTGGGCCTTCCGCCAAAGAAATTTATAATTATGCTTGCTTAGTTGTCGATAAATGTATTCTTCGTACATCATTTTATCTCCCGAGTCTTTCTGGTAGAATTATTTCTAACAGTAACCTATACTTACAATGATATGTAAAAAAACAAAAACAAAAAAAAAACAACAACACATATTGCTGCTTTACGTTGGAAGTGTTAAATGCCCGACAAAATTATTCAGGGATTTTAACTAATAAACTTGTGTCTATGTTCACTATTTAGAAATATGTATGTAATGTGATGTAATGTAATGTGATGTAATGTGATGAAGCAATATATATCATCAAATTTGTTTTCATAATATTAGGCATTTTAAGTAATAAAGTGAAAATTGTGAATGAATTGAATAATTGTGTGGGGCAGTCATGGCCTAATGGTTATAGAGTTGGATTTATAATCTGAAGGTTGAGGGTTTGGGTCTCTGGAACAGCAGGGATTTTAAGTGGGGGGAGTAAATAGCCAGCTCTGTCTTTCATCCTCAGTATTTTGACCCTTGAGCAAGACACCAAACCCCCAACTGCTCCCTGGGTGCTGCAGCAAAAAATGGCTGCCAACTGCTCCAGGTGTGTGTTCATGGTGTGTGTGCAACTGGATGGGTTAAATGCAGAGCACAAACTGTGAGTATGGATCACTATACAGTACTTGGCCACACGTCACTTTTAGTGGTGATGTCACCTTTATTTATATATAAGTGAGTACATTCTTGAGTGTCTGTGTTTCCAGCTCTCGCATTAATCATAATGAGCAATGTTTGCTTGAAAAATCCCACAATTCACGCTAAACATACAAATACGAATAAAAAATCATTATAATTAAAAAACAAGTTAATGTTCTTAGATGTAGTTGATAAATATGATTTATTATAATATTTTGTATTCTAAAATTCTAAAAAAAACTATTAAAATAAAGATAAAATAATAAATAAATAAAGGAAACACTATTCTAATTCTATTCTTAAGAAAAGATCTAACTAGCTTTCTAATCTTTTTTGTATTTTATCTGTTTTTATTATGCAATTAACAAAAGCAAAATATACCTCTAACACTAGCTTGCGCTATTATTTTTTTCTATTCTTTCTATTTTCTTTTTATTTATTTTACAATTTAAAAGCCCTTGCTATGTGTACTGTGTTTAAGCTAACTGAGACCTGTTGTAGCACTTGTATATCATTGCTCTTTTGTTGTTTTTATTGCTTCCATTTTCCTCATTTGTAAGTCGCTCTGGATAAAAGCGTCTGCTAAATGACTAAATGTAAATTTATATAGTGCTTTTAACAATATAGATTGAGTCAAAGGATAGTATGTTAAAAGTGTGTTAATAATGCAATTCTGACACTAACAACTTGCACTGATTTATTTGAAGTGTAATTGAATTATTTAGTTTGTCTCACGTCTCATTAGATTGCATCGAGAGGGCAGGGTTTCTACTGGGTCCAGCCAACTGGGTGCAATCAAAACATTTTTGCCTCCCTTTTCAGGACTTGTGCGTCAGACTTGATACTTATACACACTACTATTCAAACTTTCAGGGCGGGTATGATTTTTAATGTTTTTTTGAAAGAAGTCTTTTGAGCTCAACAAGGCTGCATTGATCCAAAAAAATAAAAATAAAATAAAAAAGAGATTATTGATAAAAGTGAAAAGTGATATTTTGAAATGTTTTATGTTTCAAAATAATATTCAGAATTCATTCTAATATGCTGATTTGGTGCTCAAGAAACATACATCATTATTTTCAATGTTGAAAACAGTTGTGCTGCTTAATATTTTTCTTTCTGACAACTGTTATACCTTTTTTCTTAATTCGTAGTAAAATGAGATGAATCAATTCCAGAAGAACTTATATCAAAAATGGCATCTTACATTTTTCAAAAAAAGATTTTCCATTTGTCGGACCCCCTGCAGTGTCTTGGAATGCCCTCACACCATCAGTCATGCGGGGTAAAAATTAACATACTCACTCCAAAGTGCTTCCTGCTCCAAGATACATGCCTTTCTCGCTCACCAGTATGACACAGAGTATGATCCAAACCTTTTATGATTTTGTGTGGCCACGCAGCCATGAGGCCTGTGGTGAGAGATTGCATTTTTGGTGACACAGAGGGAGAGAAAATGAGCTGGAGGTGGACTCTGCTGTTTTACACTGCCAATCTATTCTGGTTGCAGCAGAACTCTGACCCCCCCAACCAATTTCTAATGGGTTTTGTGAGTCAAGCAAACACACAGCTGGGTTCCAAAAAAACTTCAGTACATCTCACGTCTCTTTCTATCGTACTTTCTCTTTTGCACAAGCCTCTTCTTTCTGTCTTCCTTCTGCTAACTAGTTTTATTTTATCTGTCATTGTTTGCTATTACAAATATTTAACTAATACACATGGATAACTCTCACATATAAAATTTCATGAAAGCAAGTGATTAGAATGACATCATTGTCATGCTTATGAAATGCAAATTGTTGACTTGTGATTATTACTATAATTGCAAACATATCAGTTACAGGGACTATTTATTTACACATGAGAGTGATGAAGAAATATGGATGCAATAATGCAATTTTTAGGAAATATATATACCAAAAAAAAAAAAAATGAAGTAAAACATGTAATAAACAAGTTCTTTAATTTATGTCTTTAATTTAAATTTCATTCAAATAATTTAATAATTACATTTACATTCTGTAATATTGGGAGATCAGTTAGGGGGTAGTGATTTGGGAGAACCCATGGGGCTTCCAAAATGATTGCCAAAAATGTATCCTCATATAATACAAAGCATAATATCTGCTTCAAAACCAGCATGTGTTTTAAATGCAAGAATGCAGTAATTGTTATTTAGAAGTGGAATGTGCACCGCTCCAAAAAATATTGTTAATTCATACCATAAAAAAAATTATATATATATATATATATATATATATATATATATATATATATATATATATATATATATATATATATATATATATATATATATATATATATATATATTCCTTAATTGTGCTTTAAAAAGTAACTAAAATATAGAAACAAAATGGAAGGGGCTGATGAGACCAGTGTTTCTATGTCTCCGCAGAAGCTCAAGGTTATGGTTTATCCTCAGGGAAACAGATTAAAACAAAAGGACACTCATGTAGAACATAAAAACAACAGATATGCAATGGGAAACAAGTGAGGAAATCTTCCCTTAAAGCTGTGTGATCGGTTGATTTCATCAATCTTTGTCCCCTGTTGTACTGTTAATGCTCAAATTAGAGGAGGCTGGAGGCAATGTTTTTCAATCCCTAATATTATCCCTTTGAGTTTAGATAATATAAAATGAGGTTGACTGTGAATTTCCATATTCATTATACTATGTACCATTCTATTTAAAATATTGGATAATTCAATGCAACTTTTCCTACAAAAATATATGCATTCTCTTTCTCCCCTTCCATAATTGTTTGATCTTGTTCATTAATATATGGAGTATATGAGGCTACAAGCAGTTGTTAAAATACCACTGGAAGCAAAGAGACTGCCAAAACCCGTTCTTGCTCATTCAACTGATTCAACAACATTACTTTGAAAATTTGACATGTTTGAATTTTCTCTGAGGCAAGGTCATAGGATAAAAGGATAGAGTTATTTTAAAAGTGCTTCCTTGCACTGAAAATGTAAAATCCATATTTTATGTTGAAAGTCCTGAAAAAAAATTAAAATAAAATAAAAATTATAAGCATTATAAAAATTATAACATATATATAATGATAATTAACAGGATATCTCTCTCTGTCCTAAATGACATCAGTAAATATTTTACAAAGGAAAAATAAAATATCTCTGCAGATTAAGGTTATAGAACTGCACATCAGGCTTCCCTGTGAAACCTCACATCAAGTAATTAGAGGGGAATCCCACCATGATAGCTGAGTGCCTCTGAAGTTCTGCCAGTGGGCTGCCTTGGGCAATGAAAAGAAAGAGGGAATGAAAACCTGATGTGAATATTCAATCAGAAGAATGCAGCCCTAAGGTATAAAAAATAAAATAAAATAAAATAAAATAAAATAAAATAATCTTTTGAATAAATTATCGTTTTTTTTGTTTTTTGCATCTTGGATTTTAATTTCTCTGCAGAATGCACTGGAACAATTAGTTTTCTCTCACTTGGGAAACGTTTATGCTTCTTTGGTGATTACTGGAATAAATTTCCTATAACTGTAAGATCAACTGATCCTCATTACCAGACAAGCTTCAAACTGTTAAAACACAACTGCTGACCTCACATCTCAAACTGACCACACATGAATAAAGTATTAAAAACATGTAACCATCTCTAACTGCACTGTCATAGAGACCACAGCACCAGACCCCTATACTCTGCCGATTCACAGTTCTGATTAGAGTTGGGTCCGAGTCCACCTTTGTCGAGTACGAGTCAAGACCAAGTCCACAAACATCGAGTCCAAGTCCAAGTCCGAGTCCGAGTCCAAAAGTGGCCGAGTTGGACTCAAGTCCGAGTTCTTAAAGGCCGAGTCCGAGTCGAGTCCGCCCGAGTCCAGAAAGTAATTAAATTAAAAAAGATTATAAATTGGTATTGTAAATTTTTACATTCTATTAATATTTTAACCTTTCAACCCATTAAACCAATGGCACTATAAAAATGTAATTAAAAGAATACCACTGTTACATAGTCATTGCCATTGAACATTTTTATTTTATGTCAACAGAACTATTTTCCTATCAAAAAAGGTTTCAAAGGTTTTATTGTATTACAAGTGCATGAAAATACAAATGAACCTATTTTATTATTGTATCACACTATATTGTCCTCCAGTTAAAGATGACATTTCAGTTATTTAATGCCTCTCCCCCACATTTGACAGAGGTAAAGTGCAGCCAATGAGGAGATCCTTAATGATGACACTATGAATTTCCTGTTGTCTTGGGAGAACTTGCATCATAAAGTAGCACTGCTTGTTTGGTCAAATCTAGTCTTGCAAATCCTGTAATGCTGAGCTGTACAGCATCTGTTGGTTGCTGCTGCTGTCTCTGGTAGTCGGTTGCATCGGTTTTCGGATCACCAGTACACTGAACCGAAAACCGTTTCTTTCGGAGGCGTCCGATTTGAGAACCGATAAACTGATGATACTGTGCATTCGTGATTCAGCATGAAGCCGACTGACTCACAGCGCGTCTGAACCTAACTGATTCTTTTGGTGATTGATTCTGAACTGATTTTGTGCTAATGTAATGGGGGCGGGTAAACCGAGGGCTTGAATGAAGGGCAATCTGACGAAACGTAAGTTCATTTAATAACAAATACATCGCAATGGATTATGTATCCCGTGAACTGTTTTTTTTTTTCAACCGGTTTATTGAATCAAACCGTCCGAAAGAACCGGTTCGCGGAAAAGAATCGAACTTCCCATCACTAATCCACATTGATATCCAGTGAGTGGTGCGTGTGTTTCGTCTGCAAGCATGAGACTTCTGCCTGCCGGTGTGGTGCAGTAAAATGACAGAAGGGGAGACATTCATTAATTTATAATTTCAATTTTATGCTGGTTTTATTGTTACACACGCGGACTCGACTGTACTCGGAATATTTTCCGAGTCCAAAATGTTCAAGTCCGTGTCAAGTCCGAGTACAAATTCATCCGAGTGCGTGACAAGTCCGAGTTCATTCAAAATTGGACTCGAGTCCGGACTCGAGTCCGAGTCCAAGTTCGAGTACCCCAACTCTAGTTCTGATCAACTGTACCTGTGTCATCCAATCAGCAAAGACTATATAAACCACTCAGCTCTGTTCTCTCTTGTCTGGTCTCGTTGATCCTACCTGAATGCTACCCAACCACTTACCTGCATGGATTTACCTTCTGTCCAATATTCATCTGAATCCAACCTCTGGATTTGGCTCACCAACACCAGTTCATCCAAACCAGCACAGCTAAATACTGTTATTCACTGAAACACCTCGGTATTGCTCTGTTGAACAATCACTTACCTGCTATCCACATGTATCTGTCAAAACCTGCAATAAACCTGATGTTTGGGTTACCTTGTTGCATTCTTCTGTTTTATGACAGTTGACCAGACCGAACATGCAACATGAAGCCACTTTCAGTGATCTTTTTGCAGACTTTTCACACTCTTCATCAAGCACTTCAACCAACTGTCACCATTCCTACACCGTCTGCCTCTGCCAGTCCAGCAACCTACTTAGGTGGAAGATTGCAGCAAATTCCTGCTACAATACTTAAAGAAATTGTATGCAGATATGCCAATAATCATCCTCAGATCACATACATAATTTTCCTGTTATCTGGATGAGCTTTGGAGAGTGCACACGCTATGTGGGATGCCAATGAACCAGTTACCAACTAGCTGATGGCATATGCCATGCATTTTAAAGACGTCTTTGGACAGACTTAGCACACTGACTGTGCATGATCAACTCTACTGGCTCCATCACAGGAGATCTACTTTCACAGAATATGCTCTTCAGTTTCACAATCTGGAAGCCGTCAGCGCTTGGAATGTTTTAAACTCCAACATCTGTCAACAAATTGAGATCTATGACGATGTGATTAAAAAATTTCATCCAGCAATTGATTCAAATCTTACAACGACTCACTGCCTGCTCCTTGGATCAACCAGAACTGCATCCTCTGCAAACCACAAAATCTGGCGACCCTCCAGCATCAAAAAACTCGCAAATCAATTCGACTCTCCCATCCAACACAGAGCAATAATGGCAAATTGACAAGCTTTTATGCCTATATTATGGGTTAGAGGAACACATGCCCTGATTTGTTCAGTCAGACCTCCACGCCTAGTGGTGAGTGCTATCCATATACCACCTTTGATGTCCTCACTTGTCCATTTTGGCTAACTGTATCAAAATTGTGAAAAGAACAATCTTCAAGTCTGTTAAACCTAAGTCTGCTTATTCTCGTGTCAATGTGTGCCCCACATCCATTGAGACACCTCCAAACCACAAGAGATTCCTCCAGAATACTGGGTTTTCCATGATGTTACCAGTAAGTAACTGTCAAACAAACTTCCACAATACTGACCATGGGATTGTGCGATCGATTTGCTGCAAGTGGCTAGTATACTAATTGTCCATCCTGGAGTGTCCATGGCGGCACCCTCCTCGCCTGCTCGATGGCACCGCGGATTCACCACAGCGACGAGGGATCTTCAGCAGCACGTCCCTCCTTCTCCCGGGTTTTGGCACCACTGTAATAATAAAACGTCCTAATCATCGGGACGAAGGAGGCGGGAACCGGCGAACAATCAAAATGAAACTTTAATTACAAAATAAAAACAAAACAGCGCATCAGCCCCTCATGGACGACTGATGCACACAAATGAAAGCAAAACATAAACTAAAGCCCAGGCCTAGTCCTCTCTCATCCTCGTGTCACACACCTGGACTCATTTAATGTGTTTTTGCCCGTGACCCAGTTTCTGTCTTTCCGTGTTTGATTAGTTCCCAGGTGTGTCCATTATCTTCCTCATGTGTTCCATGTCCCTGTTAATTTAATGATTCCATCCACCTGTGTTTCCCCAATTATCTGTTGTTCATAAGCCGTGTCCCTTCAGTTCTGTTTTGTCGGGTCTTCTCACTCGTGCTCACTTGTGCTCACTTGTGACCACTTGCTACTTACGTGTGTCTACCTCTGTGCTCCATGTTGGATATCCCCTGTGTTGGATATATTAAAAACCTTATTCCGTTTACCCTCGACTCCGTATTCCTTCAGGCAGCGTAAAACCGTGACAGAAGACCCGACCAGAAAAAGAAAATAGAAAACTGCGTGTTTTTTCCCTCCGTTTTGTTTTTGTGTTTTCAAAGTCTTTTTGTTTCGTAGTGTTCTATGGATCCCCTCTATCGTCCCGAATTCCTCATCCTCCTGCTGAAGCAGGAAGGACGTTCTCTCGAGGACCATACCAGACAGTTTTTCCTATTAGCTAATGCCACCAGCTACCCGGACTGCGTGCTCTGCACCTTCTACAACACCAGCCTGAACTCCAAATGCAGAGCGTTGTCGTCCGAAGATGGTCCTCGAGAGGATTTCGCCGCATTTGTGGAGTGGACTCTGGCGAGAAATGGGTCATCTCTCACCATCTGCCCCATAGAGGACCTCGCCAGCCCCACTCCCGACCCAGAGACCAGCCAGCCACCATCACGCCACACGGAGCCAGAGCCCACCGCAGCCGCAGAGCCCGAGCCATCCACTGACAGGGAGCCGGAACTCGAGAGCGCGACTGACCAGGTGTGTGAGCCGGCAACACCGTGCATCGTGGGAGTCCTCGTGGAGATCGAGGGCGTGGAGGAAAGCCCTGCCCACACTTCTGCGACTGAGGGTGAGCTGTATACAGTCTCTGAAGGTCATATGGAGCAAGCTCTGGATCTGATGGACTGGTCTATGGAGGTAATCCCTAATTTTCCTGTTTCCCCGCTGGTTCCGTCCAGCCCTGATTCCCCTGTATACCCTCTCAGTCTCCCACTCCTACCTCCTCCAGTCATTTCCTCTGCTCCATTTCTGCTGGTTCCGCCCAGCCCTGAGTTTTCTGTTTCTCCGCTGGTTCCGCCCAGCCCTGAGTTTTCTGTTTCTCCGCTGGTTACGCCCAGCCCTGAATTTCCTGTTTCTCCGCTGGTTACGCCCAGCCCTGAGTTTTCTGTGTCTCCGCTGGTTACGCCCAGCCTTGAATCTTCTGTGTCTCCGCTGGTTACGCCCAGCCTTGAATCTTCTGTGTCTCCGCTGGTTCCGCCCAGCTCTGAATCTTCTGTGTCTCCGCTGGTTCCGCCCAGCTCTGAATCTTCTGTGTCTCCGCTGGTTCCGCCCAGCTCTGAATCTTCTGTGTCTCCGCTGGTTCCGCCCAGCTCTGAATCTTCTGTGTCTCCGCTGGTTCCGCCCAGCTCTGAATCTTCTGTGTCTCCGCTGGTTCCGCCCAGCTCTGAATCTTCTGTGTCTCCGCTGGTTCCGCCCAGCTCTGAATTTTCTGTGTCTCCGCTGGTTCCGCCCAGCCATGATTTTTCTGTTTCACCGCTGGTTCCGCCCAGCCCTGAATCTTCTGTGTCTCCTGTATTCCCTCCCAGCCTCCCTCTCCCGCCTCCTCCCAAACCTGCTGGTCCCTCTACTCCTCTTTCGCTGGTTCCGTCCAGTCCTGATCCTCCTGTCCTTCCTCCCATCCTTCTCCTCTCTCCTCCTCCTAGACCAGCCAGTTCCTCGTCATCCCTGCTGGTGCCAGTCAGTCCCGCAGCTCACCCTCAGTCCGCGCCATCGGGGCGCGGTGGTTCGCCGCTGGACTGCCAGTCTCCAGCTCCGCCTTGGCGTGTTAAGGCCCTGTCTCCGCCTCCAGCCTCCGAGCCCTGGACTCCTCCTCGGTCCTTCGACCCAGCGGCTCCGCCTTGGCTCTTAGCTCCCTCGTCTCCACCGTGGCCTGTCATCCCACCTGCTCCACCGGGCTCCCTCGTCCCTCCGGCTCCACCTTGGTCAGTCGTCGACCATCCGCCGCCTCGGGACTCCACTCCTCTGGTTCCACCTCGTCACTCCATCCCTCCGGCTCTGTCAGGCTCCTCCTTCCCTCCAGTTCCACCTCCATCCTCGGTCACTCCGGCTCCACAGCGGTCTGCCAGGACCCCGCCTCTGCCTTGGTCGCCTGAGCCTTCAGCTCCACCTAGGCCCTCCGGATCCTCGACGTCACCCTGGCTCTGCGGCTGTGCTGCTCCATCTTGGGCTCCTCGCCCACCGGTGCAGTCTCCGCCTGTCGGCCCCCTGGTGTCGTCGACCCTTCCTTCACCATGGCTCCTCCCGCCGTCGACCCCACCTTGGATCTCCGTCCTGGCTGGTCTCTGGTGGACCATCTGGCCCCTCCTGCTCCTGTCTCCTCCCTGGCTCCTTCCTCCGTCGTCTCCTCCCTGGCTCCTCCTTCTGTGGTCCCTGTCTGCTGGCCCCCTCCTGGAAGTCCGTCCTCCACCGGAACCTCCTCCCAAGTTCCCACCTACGCCTCCCCCTGTTGTTTCTACGGTGCGAGGACGCACCTACCGGGAGGGGGGAGTACTGTCACACACCTGGACTCATTTAATGTGTTTTTGCCCGTGACCCAGTTTCTGTCTTTCCGTGTTTGATTAGTTCCCAGGTGTGTCCATTATCTTCCTCATGTGTTCCATGTCCCTGTTAATTTAATGATTCCATCCACCTGTGTTTCCCCAATTATCTGTTGTTCATAAGCCGTGTCCCTTCAGTTCTGTTTTGTCGGGTCTTCTCACTCGTGCTCACTTGTGCTCACTTGTGACCACTTGCTACTTACGTGTGTCTACCTCTGTGCTCCATGTTGGATATCCCCTGTGTTGGATATATTAAAAACCTTATTCCGTTTACCCTCGACTCCGTATTCCTTCAGGCAGCGTAAAACCGTGACACCTCGACTGTCGTTGCTCCAGTTTAAATCTCCTACGTGGGACTCGAGACCGGTGGTGGGTCGCAGGTGTAGCTCATCTCCAATCACTCCACCGGCCTCACTCCTCGTTTCCACGTCCCTCGGCCCCGCCCATCACTCATCACAAATAATATCATTAAAACTGGGAAAGGGTGGAGGGCAAGTAATAATAATAATATTAAGTTATAAACTAATAAATATTTAATAATGATTGGGGTTCCTCTGATCCCGCAGTGGTTACAACATACCATAACTACCACAGTCCATGTCACACCACATCAGGAGTGCTAGGTAAAGATGCTGTAGGGCAACAGGGCCTCAAAGAAACCTCAAATATGACAGGAGAACGAGTCTGAGGATAAAGTATATATATATTTTGGAAATTCTGGCAGTTTTCAATGCTTCATGTAACATCAAAACTCACATAACAGAATATATACATGGAATAGATGTATGCTTATGTTTTTATGCCACCAGCAGAAAATAGCAAGATTTTTTAAAGTTACAGTCTGTAAGTTTTGCCTCTTTGTCATGAACTCTGTTTGACAACCTGCAACTACAGCTGTTTGCGGAATTATTTTCTTGCGTGGGTTGTGTTCTGGCACGGCTCCAGAGCGGATGAATCTAATGTTTTGAGAAGTACTGTATGTGTGACAGTCAGTCACCACACCGGTGTGGATATTTACTGTACTTCGCAATCACAGATTCTAGACTACGTCTTGGAATAATAGACCCAAATAAGAATTTTCACCGGATATTGTCATCTGAGCAAGTAAGTAACAAGTCTGCCAAATTTGTTCTGACCAAATGAGTAAAAAAACATTGCAATAAATCACACTACCAATGGTGATTTAATCTAAAGATAGGTTAGCTCATAACACATCAAACTGTGCTAATTATTATTATTGTTATACTTTATTCTCAAAGTATTAATGTTAACAATATCATCTTTGCGAGACTGTGTATATAGCAGGGTTCTTCAAATAGTGTCCCAATGCACTCCGACCCTTATCAAACTCACCTACCTGTGATTTTCTAATTATCCTGAAGACTGATTGATTAGTATGCTCAGGTGTGTTTGATTAGGGTCAGAGCTAAACTCTGCAGGAAAGTGGATCTTGTGGGCCAGATTTGAGGATCCCTGGAATATAGTGTGTATCAGCGTGTAGATTTAATTTAATGTACAGTCTAAACTTTAATTGTCATACCATTTGAATTTCATATTAAGAAATTATTTTGGTCCCACTTTATATTAGGTGGCCTTAACTACTATGTACTTACATAATAAAATAAGTACAATGTACTTATTGTGTTCATATTGTATTGTAAAACACTTTTGCTGCTATTGAGGTGGGATAGGGGTAAGGTTAGGGAGAGGGAGGGAGGTATGGGTAAGTTTAAGGGTGGGTTAAGGTATAAAGTATGGGTCAACAGTGTAATTATAAATGTAATTACAGAAATTAAATACAGATGTAATTACATGTAGGTTTTTTTTATTTTTTTTTTTTTTTTTTTTATATAAGTACAATGTAAAAACATGTATGTACACAATAAGTAAATTGTACTAAATGTAAGTACGTAGTAGTTAAGGCCATTTAATATAAAGTGGGTCCATTATTTTAACCCAAAAGGCAAATTGTGCTCCCTTCGAACTGGTTGTCTTTAAAATACAAATCTTGTGTAATCCCAGACTGTCTATCTGTAATCAGATGCACATTTAAAAATGGAATATAATATAATTTCATTCACATCTGTTTCATAAACACATAATCCTTTCTGGATTACAATTCACCATCAAAATGATAAATGTAATTATTCTAGCTGCTGTGAGAAAAAGCTATAAATGATCGGCCACTTGCAGGATCCAGGATGCGATAACCTAGAAGCAGGGACAAATTCTTTAAGTTTACTTTGCAGACTAAAACGTTCTTAAATGGTTTATAATATTGTAAATGAAAACAGTGGTAGATTACTACTATACTGATTATTATAAAAAAAAGCATGAACATTATTTATTATTATTATAATTATTATTTTACAAAATCCAGGGACTTTGACAAGTGGGACAAAATTTTTTTATTTTATTTTATATTTTTTATATATATATATATATATATATATATATATTTTTTTTTTTTAACAACTGTAGTAATGTTTCAATAACAGTGCAGTAATGTAGGCACTATTTCACTATTGTCTACAACAAGGGTCGGCAACCTTTTCGGCACACAACGTTTATTAATCAATACTGGATCACTACATTATATTTCTCAGCAAGTTGGGGGTTGTTTTTAAGGTACTAAACTCCATAACACTTCATTGTATGTAGGTAATCTACACAAATCTCTCTCTCTCATCTCTCTCTCTCTTCCTCAGTGTGTAAGAGGAATGAATGATCCATAACAGGCACTATAATAATAATAATAATAATAATAATAATAATAATAATAATAATAATAATTATTATTATTATTATTATTATTATTATTATTATTATTATTATTATTATTACATATTTTTACCTTCGATTACTATAATTATATAGTAGTCAGCAAGGGACAAGGTTTAGAGTTCCAAGCAAATCCCATAGATAGAAAATAGATTTTACCGTTGTGAACGTGGAAGCCACAGATCTCGTTTATGAAGGCTAAAACAGCATTTGACATGCAGAATTGTATTCGTACAGTTTCTCCATATTTGACAGAGTGCTTCTCATTCACCTTTACCTCTGATCATTAGTTCACTTCCAAAGACCCCTTGGTGAGAAAATCATGTCTTTGGTGTGGCTGTGACTGTGACTATGCTTGTCTCTCGTGTGTTCTTTCCCACGAGAGGAAGAAAAGATAATCAGCTTGTCAGACAGCACTTAGTCTTCACTCTCCCCTAGGTTCAAGCAAGGATGTCAGTGTAGTGTTGAATGCGCCCTCTCAAGACACTGTGGCAAGCTGATAGCCAGTAATACCCCTTGGTCAAACTTGCCAGCCAATTACGGCATCCTGATCTCTCATCGACAAGCATGTCTCTGCTTGTAGGATGCAGAACCCGATAACATAGTTGCTGTTTTCTTGAACTATTGCAGTCAGTGTTAGGTTTGAATCAACAGCTTGTCGATCTTAATGTTACACAACATGGTTGCAACAAACTTTTTATCTTAAGGATAAATCTTCAAGATTTAAATTCCTAAATTAATTTAAGGTCATCAGTTATGAAAGCACTGTAGATGGAGATAAGCACATATTTAGAAACTGAATGAAAACAGTACCAGTAACACCTCTTAACTAGTAATGATCTTCCACTGCTCAACACCCATACTCTGCAAGTTGTAACTAATTATTTAAGAGCACATTTTTATTATTAATGGGCAGTGGGGGCAGTTCTTACAGAATCAGATGTGCTAGTCCCCAGCCTTTTGCAAAATCCATGTCATTAGCTAAAATTACATAATTTGAACTCCAGCCACTTCTAATTCTAATTCTACATCAAATTACTTTCACAATGGCCCCTAAAGGCATTTAAGGTTTTCATCCATTTTTAATCATTGCACTAAATTATATATATTCTTTCCTTTTCTTTGTGAACACACAAAGATATTGCCTCTGCACTAATGTATTGGATATGTGTTAAGTCCTGTATTAATCACAGAATTCAGTGTCAACTGCTTTTAGCATATTACATGAACAACCTTAATGGCAAAGCAATGTTTATCACAGTCATGAAAGTTGAACATTTCAAATATATTCCCATGCAGGCAGTTACCTAAATTAAATATGAATATATATATATATATATATATATATATATATATATATATATATATATATATATATATATATATAATATATATATATATATATTAATTGATGGATGTTTGTGCTGGCATCTGATTTGCAGTGATGAACTGAGCCAAAGGAACAATTCACCAATCAGCATCATTGCCATTATCCCCACCGACAATATGATAATGTGCTTATACAGAATGCACAGATAGTGGAACATAAATTATTGACCCTGGGTGCTTACTGGAAGCCCAGGTGTGGAACAGTATTTATTATATACACACACACTCAGCTTCCCTTAGGCTAATTTCTGGAAAAGGCCATAATTGCTTGCTTTATAATTTATGACTGTTAGAGTAAGTCTGGCAAAGCACCATCACCTATTACTCACAAAGCCTCGAACTCTCACTGCCGTGCTGTCAAAACACGCGCATGTGCACACACACAACCACTGCATGGCAGTGTCTTAAATCACAGACACAATTCTTTCTGCGGAGTGGGATGTGCTTCCCGTATAAAAAATGACATGAAGAACAGATAAATACCACCAATGTGTTTGCTGTCTTTGTAGAAGTTCACTAGGACAACTGCCATATTTCTGTTTATTTTCCCCTCTTCCTCTTTAAATGAATTAAAATGGGCATTTACAAAAGATCTATTGCAATTAAATATATTTAAAATGGTTTCCTTATGTTGCTGTTTATTTATTTATTTAACCACCTACCTATTACCCCCCCCCCCCCCCTCCTTTTTTACATAGATGTGAAAAGGCACTTTTCAAACTTAAATTATTATAATGAAAAAGTTATAGAAGTTTAAATTTACTGTAAAGAAAATGTACTGTACTTTTTTATTATTTTATATAAAATGTCTTTATTACAAAATTGCTGTAAAATTAAATCCATGTCTAAATAAATTGTGATTTACTGTTCCTCACTTAAGCCCCCAGCCATTCCTCACTCAACCCGCAGGCCGTTCCTCGCTCTAGCCCCCGGCTGGTCCTTACTCAACCCACATGCTGTTCCTCGCTCTAGCCCCCGGCTGGTCCTTACTCAACCCACATGCTGTTCCTTGCTCTAGCCCCCGGCTGTTTCTCACTCAAGCCACAGGCTGATCCTCACTCAACCCGCAGGCCGTTCCTCGCTCAAGCCCCCAGCCATTCCTCACTCAACCCGCAGGCCGCTCCTTGCTCTAGCCCCTGGCTGTTCCTCACTCAACCCACAGGCCGTTCCTCGTTCTAGCCCCCGGCTGTTCCTCACTCAAGCCACAGGCCATTCTTCGCTCTAACCCCGGCTGTTCCTCACTCAAGCCACAGGCCATTCTTCGCTCTAGCCCCGGCTGTTCCTCACTCAAGCTGCAGGCCTTTCCTCGCTTTAGCCCCCGGCTGTACCTCACTCAAGCTGCAGGCCATTCCTCGCACTAGCCCCCGGCTGTTCCTCACTCAAGCCACAGGCCATTCTTCGCTCTAGCCCCGGCTGTTCCTCACTCAAGCTGCAGGCCATTCCTCGCTTTAGCCCCCGGCTGTACCTCACTCAAGCCACAGGCCAATTCTTCGCTCTAGCCCCCGGCTGTTCCTTACTCAAGCCACAGGCCGTCCCTCGCTCTAGCCCCCGGTTGTTCCTCACTCAACCCACAGGCCGTTCCTCGCTCTAGCCCCCGGTTGTTCCTCACACAAGCCGCAGGCTGTTCCTCACTCAACCCACAGGCCGTTCCTCGCTCTAGCCCCCGGCTGTTCCTCACTCAAGCCGCAGGCTGTTTCTCACTCAACCCACAGGCCGTTCCTCGCTCTAGCCCCCGGCTGTTCCTCACTCAAGCCGCAGGCTGTTCCTGACTCAACCCACAGGCCGTTCCTCGCTCTAGCCCCCGGCTGTTCCTCACTCAACCCACAGGCCGTTCCTCGCCCTAGCCCCCGGTTGTTCCTCACTCAACCCACAGGCCGTTCCTCGCTCTAGCCCCCGGCAGTTCCTCACTCAAGCCGCAGGCTGTTTCTCACTCAACCCACAGGCCGTTCCTCACTCTAGCCCCCGGCTGTTCCTCACTCAAGCCACAGGCCGTTCCTCGCTCTAGCCCCCGGCTGTTCCTCACTCAAACCACAGGCTGTTCCTCGCTCTAGCCCCCGGCTGTTTTTCACTCAATCTACAGGCTGTTCCTCACTCTAGCCCCCGGCTGTTCCTCACTCAACCCACAGGCTCTTCCTCACTCTAGCCCCCGGCTGTTCCTCACTCAAGCCGCAGGCCATTCCTCGATCTAGCCTACGGCTGCTCCTCACTCAAGCTGCAGGCCAAGAGGTTAACTTTAAATGCACACATGATTTTTCCTTTTCCCATTTGTTGGTTTTGTTTTCCATTTACCAACTGTTTTTTTTTTTTTTTTAATCTGTTGATTAAGTCATATCTTGATGAATACAATTTTGTGTTATACCACATTTCAGGCTGTGTGTAGCACCTGTTGTGTCCTCTGCCGCTCTGGGACCAGGGCAAATTCCATGTTGGCATGTGTGTGAATGTGTCCATGCTCTTTCTTTGTACAATGGAATGCCATTAAAAAAATGCAAGGTGGATAAATAATTGAAAAATGAATAAATGGATTAGCGATTGAAGAAAAAAGACAAACTCTGTTTAATATAAGATTACAATGAAGAAGAGTGAGAAGGCTACATATGCTGTATGCATCCTTTCCTGTATATGGGATATTTTTTCGAATGAAGGACTTAGTCACTGGTTGAAATTCCAAGGCTCCTCGACATTGAAACAGTCCTTCGACAGATGTCGATGACGTAGCATCCTCGAAATTCTGGCTTCTGAGGATCCTTCATTGACATTGAGAAATGCCTAGTGTTAACGATCTATTCATATATATATATACATATATATATATATATATATATATATATATATATATATATATATATATATATATATATATATATATATATACATAAAACTATGTTTTCAAAGGTGTATAAAGACCTTTCTTAATGAACTGTTATGTTTTTAATTCCCTAGCTATTTATAATTTATAGCTATATAGAGCTATTTATATCTACATACACCGCGGGTCCCCTTACACGGAAGTTGGCACCATGTTTGTACAGTAGCCCTTAGCGGAAAAACTGCTCCACAGAGCGCGTTTCGTCACTTTTTGTGAAAAAAAAAACACTGTTAAAGTTAATTACAATGTAAGTGAAGATTTACTTCAGTAAGTAAATAACACTGAAATTATGAATATACAGTGGATTTATATCCACTGATTGGTGGTAAAATGTATCCAGCATGCCACAAGAAAGTTATAGCCAATATGTGAAACTGGGTAAAGAAATATGTGAATTAAGGGTAAAAATTCTGAATCAAGGGGGACTTGAAGCTATTAAAATGTGACACCTTGTATTCAGTTGAGAGCTGGAGGGTGCTTCCATCAATCAGTTCTACTAGCTTTAGCATGTGCCGAAAATGTGAAACTGTGTATGGCCGCATATTAAACACTGACATTCAGCCATTAAACTTAGGAAGATATTAATAACAGGCCACCATGCATACGTCTTATTCATGTATGTGAACAGACCTTCTAAACCGTTCATTTTCACCATTTTGCTTTGTCAAATGCAAAGAAATAGGACTTTTGGTTTTGGCTAATTTAACAACATCCTACTTTTTATGGCACTATGATTCAGATTATTAACAAATTCATTATGATTTATGTTTAATGATAATTGTAAATCTAGAAGTAGCCTTATGTAGGCCAAATGAGCACTCTTAACAAGAAAACAGAGATATTTTCTAGTTTGAACCATCTAACACAGTTCTTTCCGCTTGTTTATTCTCCACAAAACACATCCAATTTAGAGCCTGTACTGAATCACTGCTGCAAACCAAATTAAGGTGAGAGTAATGTCAGGAATGCTCAGAAATATTTCACATTTAGTAGTTCAGAGAGTTAAACATCTCCTTTCACAATTAGTTAAGAACAGAGATGGGCAAAAAAAAAAAAAAAAATCCTTTCAGAAGAGGAGCTTCAAATTTCAGGCCTCATTTTGTACCCTGTTCATGGAGCTTGCCATTTATTTTCACAATAAGTATTGATTATTTGTTGTAATGTGCATCCTCTGTAGTTGAGGGCATGTAGTGGACCTTAATTAAAGGATGATGAAATAGAGGATGTTCAAGAGCAGTACAGAATGGAATAATCTCCTGATTTGACATGGTTAATTTGCCCAGGTTAGGGGGAAGTGAGGCTGATCATATATCACACTCTTATTCACAGCTCGATTTACTATCCCACTGTAGGGGATTCTTTTGTCTTTACCCCTCGCTGTAAGAGGGTTTGAAAAGATGAGCATTGTGTGTCTGGGTGGAGAGGACACATACGAAAGTCAAATATTCATTTGTCTAATTTCATAATGAGCAGCAACAGAGGAAAAACAGGGCTAATATTCCAGTGGGCCTAATTAAAATTGGAGAGAGCTTGAGAAAAGCAGTTGCACTGAGGTGATTTTAGACTCAGCTCAAAAGAGAAGACCTAATTAAGGAGACTGATGGCCTTTACTTAGAAGCCGCCTGAGATGTGTCGAGCACTTTGTGTTTGTCCCCACAGCAGATCACTTTGATTAACCACTGTCTGTACCAAGTCCAGCAGGATAATAAAAAAGGTCCAATTGTGAAAAAAGTGATACAAAACATTAATAATAATAATAACAATTGTGATAATAATACATTTAGCTGTAAGTTGCAATTACGAGGCAGTGTACAATAAAACCTGAAGCCTACATTGTACTACATTGTACTCAGTATGAGGCAAAGTCAAAAAACAACAATTTGATTGTGTTGTACTATTCATGACTCTTCATGGCCAACTTATTTAAAAGTTTTAACTACAGTTGCCGCCTTTCATTTTTAACAGGCCAAAGAACAGCAAAGATCAAGTACCATGCCAGAAAGTCACCTCATCCTCAGGTTTGTTGATGCAGTACAAGACAACAGCTTTTGATAACTTTTGACCTGCATGGTCAAACTAAATTGTACATAATTTACTGACATGTTTAACAATTGTTATATTTGATTAACATAAGGTAGCACTATCTCTAAAGTTATCTTTACCCAGTACATACTGGGAAAGAGAAAAAGTATCGGAAATCAAAATGTGAATATAACTATAAAATACTTTCAGTGATTTTTTAAAACACAATTTGTAAAATAAATGCAAATCTTCACAGCCACTTTTCAGAAATTCAAAGTGGCAGATAATACAGTCAAAAAAAAAAAAAAAAAAAATCAAAGCCATCAGATACATTAACCCATGATCCAAGGAATTGGGAGAATGATCATTTAATTTCTAGGCCATTGTTTCAATCAGTTTTAGGGATTGATTGATTGATTGATTGATTGATCATAATATCACTACCAGGTGTAACAACAATGAGTTTTACATAGTAATTAACTCAAATGATATATAGGGAATTTGAATAATTAATCAAGAATTTGATTAATATATATCTCAGATGACAGTTACATTTAATTTTATTGATTATGAAAAATAGCTCAATTGCCAATACCAATACTAATCACAGGGCACTGTAATTTACTCATTAATATGTCAATATTACATTCTTCATATCAATTATTGTGATATCTCTTACTGTAAATTACTGCCGATCAAACCGTGGTATGTCCAGCACACCACTGTAGACCTATCAATTTTCAATAAAGTTATCACGCCTTATAATTCAAGGAAAAGTATTCTCTGGCCATGAAAATATTATCCTATCCTTATAATAAATTTAGTTTCTAAATTTAGAGCTTGTAGCTAAAGATCAGAACATTTCAGTGACTCGTAATGTGAGTGGGGTGGAGTCCAGGTTTTTAATAATTCAACTAGTAATACATCAAACTACAAATCACACAGAGTAAATATGCGTACGAAAATACAGACAATAAACATTTACAAGACATAACGGAATCCAAATAAAAGAGAGAGAGAGAGAGAGAGAGAGAGAGAGAGAGAGAGAGAGAGAGAGAAGTGGAGAAAGCGAGAGAGATCACAGAATGAGCTCAGGTATGAAAATCAGTCAGTAAACCTTAGTGGAACCAACAACGAATCAAATAATAGCAACACTTTAAAGCAGCATTTAAATCTCCATAGAAAACGATACTTGCATGGCCCAGTGGGTGAGCGTGGTACCGGCGACGCACGTGTGATGTCACGTGGTCCTTTGAAAACTGCGCGCGTGGGCCGGAGGCCGTGTGACGCGCGTGCAAGCTGCGCTGGATCTTGGCGTGAGCGTGGAGTCACGTGTTCCTTTGTTGCAAAGAGGTGTTCGTTCATCTTCGCGCGGTATTTGAAAGGTTCAACAAACAATGTTCCAGAATTCGTCTTCATTGTGTGGAGAGGCGAATAGTTGAATAAACTTAGTAAAGAAAAGAGAAGAAAACAACGAAAATGAAAGTTTCCAAATGAGCCATGAAAATGGCTTTCCTCTCCTCAGTCCGTGTGCTGAGGGGGGAGGAGAACTGAGCGCGGCCCGAGGCCGCGCGGAGCGACGTGTCCGAGAACGGAGAACGGGAAGAAGAGCAGAAGAGAGAAGAGAAGAGAGGGTGGACCTTGTTTGGTCAATTCTTATAGCTTGAAATAGTTCACGCCCATTTTCGAGGGAGCATCCAATGAATGTCCGCGATCTGAAGCGGAGGGAAAGTTCCTTTGTCTCGGTTGAGACAACCCCCTGATGATTTAGGGCCTGTCCGATTTCATCAGGAATATTAAAGCAAGTTCATTATTCCAGATTAAATACATTTTTCATTACTTTGCTCTAGATAAATGGGTCTGTCAAAGCATGACGATTAGAACAAGACTAGACATAATATATATATGACCAAAGATCTAATTTTTAGATCGAATTACACATTTAAAGATTTGTTTAACACATGATAACACTGCAGATGTTGGGAGACATCTAAATGTACCAAAAGGGAATACGTAATACATTTATAAAACATGAAAACAGAAAGTTAATGAATACATTCCATAGAATGCATTGTTCAAAAGAAGCCAGTGACTTGGCTTCTCTCCTGTCCTGTGTGGTCGTAAAATTTTACGAGCTACCAAGGAGTGTGGGGGTTGCAGAACATTTCCTTTTGAGAAAGTTAAAGTGAGGAGAGACATTTCCTAAAGTATGAGCTTGCAACTTATACTCTTCACATAACAAGGATTAACCATTTTATGCAATCCAAAAACATAATTAAAATACATATTAATAATAAAATGAAAGTAAGGAACTTATACAAAAAGGTTTCCTTTGTCTCCAGTGTGTTGGAGGAATTTGGGGGGGGTTTCAGGTATCCTTTGAGGCTCGCATGGGTATCGTAAAGTAATTTAAGTCCAGCCAGGCTGGCATTTAGTACCAACAGTCTGAATTTATAAAACAGAATTTAAACCATGAATCGCTGACCTGCATATCTGTTACATCTCCCCCTTTACGTCAGATGAAGTCCCTGTGTGGACATCATCGGACGGCAATCATCCGGATGGGCAGATGACAGGTGAATCGTGATGGTCATGCAGCAGGTGGGTCATGATGACAGGTGGTTCCTGAAGCTGAGGATTCAGCTTGGTGAGGTTCGGTATTGTCTTTGACTTTGCGTCCCTTTTCCGGGGATTCCATCGGAGACCTCCAGCCACAGTTGTCGTGAGTTTGGCTGTAGAGGTTTGCATCTCGTTGAGTATCCTGTATAGGATGAAGGTCACGCCAAGAGTAAGGGCGGGACCAATGACGGTGGAGATGCACCGTGCAGTGTCGGCAGCAGTCCAGGCTAGGACCGCAGATGACTGGTTCAGAATGGGCTGTCGAGACAGTGCTTGGAGGGCTGTATCGACAGGAGTAATGTCAATGTGTTGGGTGGTACCTTTCAGTACTTGGTCCAGCAGGTTGGCACGGGTGGCGGTGTCATGCTGGTCGTAGGTCAGCATAGCTGAGCGCACAGGAGTGTTGACGAGCCATCTGTTACCCACAATCTCTGCTTGCGTTTCTGTGACTTGTGTACGAGGCTTGGCTTCGGCAGGGCAGCGCGTATCGCTGACCCAGGGTTGCAGCTCGCAGATTCCTTCAGAGTTGTGTCTGAGGAAGGGTTTGCTAAGGCAGAGATAATGAATGTCTTTGGTTAAAGTACACATGTGCATGTTTGGGGCCAGGTACAGCTGTGTGTTGCTGTCGTGGTAGGCCACCACATTTGGAATGTGTGTTTTGGTGTGGGTGTTGCTCTTCCACATCCTGACACTGACAATGTCTTTAGGTCTGTAGACTTGGTTTGACTCACTGATGAGTTGGTTCAGGAGCACGTTCACTTCTCTCTGTTTGGGGTTTACGTGCCGTAGGAAGGCGCTATTCAGAGAGTTGGCCAGGTGTACTTGTAGCAGGTCAGCTGGCATGGTGATGGCGTAAGACAGCACAGTTAACACAAGGCTTAAGGGTATCATGTACGGTGGGGTTTTACTCGTGGTTAGGCTGTCATTGGAGGAGCTAACCTCCCACAGCATGGCTGTTGTTAATGCTGTAAACAGCTGAGTCTGGGTAAAGTTCTTCTGGAAGACAGTAACCAGTGGTTTCAAGGAGTTTACAGTCTGGTTCGCTGCATTGACACTGGACATAACAATGTTAAACATTCTGGCGGCAGCAGCAGCGGCTCTAAGCAAAGCTCCCGGGAACTGTTTGGAGCGGTGGTGGTGTCCACCTAACTCTATTTGTGTAACCGTCACTTTCTCATGTTGGCTGAACAGGTGTTTGACATCGGCCTCAGTGTGAGTGAGGGAGTCCTCTCTCCATCGGAACCTTGTACAGCTGTATTCGGTTACAGTGCTGGGGTAGTGTGCCCTGTCATCGGTAGTCAGGAGTCTCAGCGGTTTTCTCGGTGGCAGCTGTCCTCTCTTTGGCTGACAGCACGGCACGGCAAACCACAGCAGCATCCTGGTACAGATAATAGGGAGAGAGAGAGAGAAAGGGGAGAAAGAAACAAACAAGGCCTGTCTTTGGTTGGACAGGACAGTCTCTTTGCTTCGTGGGCGGCGACTGGGTTTAGCTCGCCCTCGCCCATGTTTTGCCACATCTTGCTGCTGGCATGACGCTTGCCTCAGTGTTGTGTCAGTGGCTCTGGTGCTGCGTGGTGCAGCACATGCTGCGTCATGGAAATATATTGGCAGTATCCCCCTTTTGCTCCGTGGCATTACACGCCCTGGCATTGTGATGTCAGACGGTGCACAACCCACAATATTGTTCTGTGCACGCAGCATGGTTTGTGTATCATGCAGTGGTCTGGGGCTTTGGTTGTCAGTGACTGTAGACTGGTTGCCAGGGTGGATGGAGGGGTCTGAGAGGTGGTAAAACAAAGTCATTATCAAGGTTTCAGAAGCCTGCATGTCCGCTATGTTGGTCTGTGTAGACAACGGAGCCTGCGTAAGCGATTCTGAGGTAGGTAGTTTAGCTAGTAAAGTTCTTGTGCTGTGTGTAATCACTTCAACCTTGAATGTGGGTGGGTGGGTTGGGAGTGACCACAGAATGTTGTTTAGTGTGCCAGTTTTGGCAAGGGTGTCAGTGTGATCTTTAAAGTCCTCGTCTAGACTTGGTAACTTCGAGTGTCCTTTTACCTTCTTCCAGTACACGATCACATTGTGTGTTTTTGTGATGTTATCACATTGCTGGAACAGGTGTTGGTGTTTGACATGCTTGTTTGCAAGTGTGAGTCCGAGTTCCACACATTCAGGTGAGGATTGGAAGAAACCCAGCGTGTGGTGTAAGGTTTGACCACCTTGCAGGTTGAGCCGAACAGCGACCCCTTTGGTGTAAGCTGGTACCACCGTACCCTGTTTGTTGACTAAGGTACAGAGGCTTGAACTTGGGCCTGTTGTTAGGGCGTTGTACTCATGGCTGGCTGCTGGGGTTCCCGTGACCTCTGTGACCTGACCGTCTGGCTCTGTGGGAGTTCCCGTGACCTCTGCGACCTGACAGTCTGGCTCTAGCAACCTGTGTGGCTGGAGAGAAAGAGGTTCTCGCACTTGAGCAAAGTCTTTTAGCTGTTTGAAGTTCAGAAAAGGGTCAAAGTGTTCTAGCAGGTCTTTGTCGATGAGCAATGTATGAGTGTTCATTGGTGGGACATACATGGGATGTATTAGACTCATCGGAACGAATGTCAGGTGAATGGAAACAACCTGTTCAAACTGGATGTCATCCTGTCTGTACACCTGTACATTCAGTTCATAAGTTTGAGGTGTAAGAGTTCGATCTTGTCTCTTAGCTTCAAATTGGAGTCTTTTGAAAAGGTAAGATGAGATCACCGTCAGGTTTAATCCTGTGTCGATCAGGTCTTCCCTGTTGACTCCTTTTTGACCCACCCCCTTTTTGACAGGGCTGCCCAGGAATGTTGGCATTAGGGCAGGTGGGACGATCGGTGGGTGATGAGGACCGGTCTTGTGTAGCTCGCTGCGAAGGCAGGTAGTCAAAACAGCATTTTCTGGTACCTTGTGTTTGTGGTACCTGGTGTGAGGACCTGTGCTGTCTCGTTCAGTTAGCTGTAGCTGTTGACTGTGGAGCTCGGGCAGTGTTCTGGGTGCTTGGCTCATCTTCCTTGCGAGTATTCATGTGAAGAAGATCTTTCAGCACCCTCAGGATCTCTGCTGTCTCAGACGTGGCTGCACTGTGTTGCCCTCTGCTGGCTTGGAATGGTATTGACTCTCTGTAAAGATGTCTGTGACTGTGGTGTTGTAGAGTGCCATCTAGGGTTAACTCCAAGCAGTGCTCAGAGACAGAGACGTTGGGGTTTTTCACAGTCTTTTCACAAATAGTCTTTTGCTTGGTGCAAGCTTTGTGGGCTAAGTTCCGTAACTCTTGTGTAGTTCTGTTACGGGGACACGCTGGGACTCTGAGATGAAAACTCCAACTGGCATGTAGGTTTGGGAGGAACAGAGTTTTTAAGTTGAAATCCTGTTCCATACCTGGTTCGTTGCATGCTCCGAAGTAGGTGTTTCGTAGCGGACTACAGAAAGTCTGTGGGTTTTCAAATCGGCCCTGTTTGAGGTCCATAGCAATAAGGAGCCCATGATCTGAGTTTGGATCAGAGAATTCAAGAATCAAAGTCTGTAGCAGTTGCTGGTAGTACGCTTTGACAGTCTCTGGTTGACGATCCAGAAAGCAATGCACATCACGGCTGGCCGTGATTTTTAACAGGTACAATGTGTTCACATCTGTCACGTTGGCGACAGTTTGCAAATGAAAGTCAATGGCTTGTAAAGAAGCATGAACATCATGTCCTCCTGCAGGATCTGGAATGAATGTAGAGATGCTTCTGGCTAGCTTGTGAAGTTCTCTGTGAGCAGTGCAGGGTTTGGTGACATGCGTTCTCTGGAAGGGTTCTCTTCCCTCCGTTGTTGACAGATGTTCTTGTAAGCTGGCTGGTGATTTCCTTAGAAGTGAGCTTACATCTCCTTTTCCAGCTCTGGGTTCTTGGCTGAAAGGGTTGGAGTGGCGGCCCGGGAGAAATTTTGTGGTGTGCGTTTCTCCGATCCAGCCACTCTGTAATCTGTGAGATTGTCTCAGTTCTGTGTGAACAGTGTCAAGTTCATCTTGGAGCTTGTCTCTCTGCAGAGTAAGCTTGTTGAATTTAGCTTGGGCCGCTTGCAAGTGTGTTTTGCAGGCCCAGGTTTTATAGTCTTTTTTTTTTTTTCAGTCTCTGCTCTTTTTAGGAGAGCGTCGCCTTGCTGGAGTTTTTTTGTTTAGTTCTTTTCTGGCTTCTCTCTCCAGATGTTTTCTTTGATCTGTGTCGAGGCGAAGATCTTGCAGGGCATTGTGAAGTCTTTCAACTCCTTTCTGTAGCTCTGGATCTGTGTCGTCCTCTTTCTCGTGTTGGTTCTGGGTCTCGAGGAGAAGCTGATCAAGATGACTCTGGGTTGGGGCCTGGTCCTTCCAGGCCTCCTCCGCGATGTTGCTCCGTTCACTGAGCGGTGCCTGGGCGACGAGAATGGGAACTAGGCTTCCGAAGATCCTGGCGAGTTCTCTGTAGTAGTCGCTTTGGTTTGGATCGCGTGCCATCAGTTCATCTAGCTCGGTGTCTAGTTGCTCTGGGTGCTGCAGGTTAATGGCATCCTTGGGCAGAAAGGGGGTCGTCACTGCTTTCAACCATGTCGAGAGGTGGCCCCCGTGGACTGCTGGACTGGATGCCTGGAACATCCTGATTCTCTGTCGGCGAGAGAAACACAGCACACACACACACAAAAAGACCAATGCAAGTTCGTTCTGCGTTTAACGAGCTATATTCATACGGGCTGTGCCGTTTATGAGAATTTTGGGGCTGACTGATGCAAACAGTCAGACAGTTAAGTAGCTAATTAACTTGGGTCAACGAAGGACCTGAAATGGAGATTTGACAGGCAGTAGCCTAGCGGGTCGTGTGATGACACCGGCTGCTGGTTGTCGCTCTACTATTTAACTTCGTTGGTGGCTCCCAGGTTACTGTCTCTATGTGAAATGAAAGAGACAAATCACAACAGAACAGAGGGTAGAAAAGATCAAAGTGAAACAACACTTGAAATGAGATACAAACAATAGAAACACAGTGTGTTAGTGAGAATGAGGAGGCCTAAGCCTACTGCTAGGTTTTTAAGATAGGGCCAACAGGTGAGTGGGCTATCTGGGTAGGAAACCTAGAAATATGGTGTGGCTTAAAGAAGCAAAAGGGTCAAACACTTAAAATATATCCGGGGGAATATCTAATATTCTGTGGCTTATAATAAGTGGATGGGTTTTATCACATTTGGTTCACTTGGGTGGAATCCAGCGGCACGGTCAGCCTCCCTGGCGCTCCCAAACACTCAACCGCAGTGTCCCTGGCCCTCCGTTACTCTGACGCTGCGCCCTCTCAAACAGCTTGTGACTTTTAACACAACCGGCAACACCAAGATGTCAACCGCCAGACAGCACTACAAAATTGGGCTGTTCCCCAGAACCCTCTCTTCGAAAAGAAAGTGGGCCCCGATTTAGCCCCCGGTTTAGGTACTGGTCCCAGAGATTGCGTCGTGTGTCGGCTGGACTGATTGATCACCGTTGGAGTGCCAAATTGCTGATGTCTCCACTGCGTGCCGCAAACGAACAGAGATAAGAGGGACCGAGTTTCACTCACAGCCAGTGTTGGTAACGCCGGTCGGCCCCCTTGCTCACTGGAAACCTGAGATGATTGTCCAATCACCAAGGGAGTTCTACAATCAAATACACAAAGGATGAACAAAGGAAACTTTAAGTTAATTAAGGTTTGGTTTGTTTAACATCAATTGAGTAACTATGTAGAAAGGAAAGGTAACAGCTTTACCTAATAATGATAAAACAAAGAAAGGGAATTATAATAATGGTAATTATTAAAATAACCTAAATCAAAAGAGAGAAGAAAGAATAATACAAATCAAAATAAAAGACAGGAATGAAACAAGGGAGAAGGAGTAGCTGGTTTTCACCACAAGGTGGGGGTAAGTACTGGTTCTCTGTCTTTAACCTGCTGAGCAGAAAACTTAATTCAAATTAAAAATTCAAAACTGGTTTAAATCAAAATTTAAAATAAGCATGTAAGAATTAAAAGGAAAATCTGAATAATATCCTATAATAACCCATGATAGCTTGTAAGTTATCATTAATAATTATGAAATTAATCAAACAGGGTGAGATTAATTAAAAAGGGTAGAAGTGGGCATGCACTTCAAAACAGAATGGAAAAGACAGAGGTCTGTTAGTCGATTTAACAGGGGACTGCCACTAGATGGCTTACCTTCTAAGTGGGTCAATCAGTAGTTGACCTGAAACATCTAGATTTCCACTATTAAACAATTACAGTTTTAACTCAAATCATGTTTGAACCAAACTCAAAGTAAATGTAAACAATCAAAGGCAGGGAAAAAATTTTTGTTCCCTGTAATAATATTCGCACTAGCAAAGCTGTAAATGCAAATAATTATCGAGAATTTAAACATCTAATTCAAATACATCACAGGGGATTCGAAATTAGCAATCAGAGCGCATTATCTGAAACGGCCACGGGATGGCGACTTTGCACTCATGCAAGCTGGAATCAGAAAGCAGGGCGTAACCTGAAATTTCTGAACCACGCTTTCCCTCTGGTGTTTAGATAGCGGAATTACAATTTCAGTAGGACTTAGAGATTATCTGATCGTTTGTCAGGCTGATTTTCAGATAAAACAGATAGTTTTGATTCTGTGGTGCTATATTAAACATAGGGTGAAGGAAGGATCCGTTCACTTCCAAAACACAAATGTAACAAAACAGGAATTTTCCATCTGCTGACTCCAATAAACATTTATCAAAATAGCACTTATGATCTAAATGTTTTAGGTTTAAAAATCGGGTAGCTAAGCCAATTTTAGACCAGGAGTTTTTATCTTTTTAATCTTGAATATCACTGTGGTTCACCACGAATTCAATAACGATATTTAATAACAAGGCCTTTTTACTGAATCAGAGGAACATCGCTCATGTTCAGATTTACATGTTGCAACTAATAAAAGATTTCTTCATCTTTTAATTATTCATATTAAAATGTTCTCACTGTAAAAAAGATTTTGGTCTTTTCTTAACAGGATACTTTTAACATTATACTGCAGTTTACTTTCATCAAAAATAACAGTGACTATACTGTTAAGTTTCTACAAATACCTAGCGCTGACTGACCAGCTTTTTGCCTCAGTCAGTTGAGTGAGTTCGCGTCTTGCGACTTATCTCACCAGTAACGTTACAATAATTTCATAGCGCACGTGCAGAAATTATTAAAAACCATATACAAACAGATTGATTGCTCACAAAAACGAAGTTTGAAATGCCCGCGTTCCTCCACCAAAAATGTAACAACAATGAGTTTTACATAGTAATTAACTCAAATGATATATAGGGAATTTGAATAATTAATCAAGAATTTGATTAATATATATCTCAGATGACAGTTACATTTAATTTTATTGATTATGAAAAATAGCTCAATTGCCAATACCAATACTAATCACAGGGCACTGTAATTTACTCATTAATATGTCAATATTACATTCTTCATATCAATTATTGTGATATCTCTTACTGTAAATTACTGCCGATCAAACCGTGGTATGTCCAGCACACCACTGTAGACCTATCAATTTTCAATAAAGTTATCACGCCTTATAATTCAAGGAAAAGTATTCTCTGGCCATGAAAATATTATCCTATCCTTATAATAAATTTAGTTTCTAAATTTAGAGCTTGTAGCTAAAGATCAGAACATTTCAGTGACTCGTAATGTGAGTGGGGTGGAGTCCAGGCCAATCATTTTATATATGGGTTTTTAATAATTCAACTAGTAATACATCAAACTACAAATCACACAGAGTAAATATGCGTACGAAAAATACAGACAATAAACATTTACAAGACATAACGGAAATCCAAATAAAAGAGAGAGAGAGAGAGAGAGAGAGAGAGAGAGAGAGAGAGAGAGAGAGAAGTGGAGAAAGCGAGAGAGATCACAGAATGAGCTCAGGTAATGAAAATCAGTCAGTAAACCTTAGTGGAACCAACAACGAATCAAATAATAGCAACACTTTAAAGCAGCATTTAAATCTCCATAGAAAACGATACTTGCATGGCCCAGTGGGTGAGCGTGGTACCGCGACGCACGTGTGATGTCACGTGGTCCTTTGAAAACTGCGCGCGTGGGCCGGAGGCCGTGTGACGCGCGTGCAAGCTGCGCTGGATCTTGGCGTGAGCGTGGAGTCACGTGTTCCTTTGTTGCAAAGAGGTGTTCGTTCATCTTCGCGCGGTATTTGAAAGGTTCAACAAACAATGTTCCAGAATTCGTCTTCATTGTGTGGAGAGGCCGAATAGTTGAATAAACTTAGTAAAGAAAAGAGAAGAAAACAACGAAAATGAAAGTTTCCAAATGAGCCATGAAAATGGCTTTCCTCTCCTCAGTCCGTGTGCTGAGGGGGAGGAGAACTGAGCGCGGCCCGAGGCCGCGCGGAGCGACGTGTCCGAGAACGGAGAACGGGAAGAAGAGCAGAAGAGAGAAGAGAAGAGAGGGTGGACCTTGTTTTGGTCAATTCTTATAGCTTGAAATAGTTCACGCCCATTTTCGAGGGCATCCAATGAATGTCCGCGATCTGAAGCGGAGGGAAAGTTCCCTTTGTCTCGGTTGAGACAACCCCCTGATGATTTAGGGCCTGTCCGATTTCATCAGGAATATTAAAGCAAGTTCATTATTCCAGATTAAATACATTTTTCATTACTTTGCTCTAGATAAATGGGTCTGTCAAAGCATCGACGATTAGAACAAGACTAGACATAATATATATATGACCAAAGATCTAAATTTTTAGATCGAATTACACATTTAAAGATTTGTTTAACACATGATAACACTGCAGATGTTGGGAGACATCTAAATGTACCAAAAGGGAATACGTAATACATTTATAAAACATGAAAACAGAAAGTTAATGAATACATTCCATAGAATGCATTGTTCAAAAGAAGCCAGTGACTTGGCTTCTCTCCTGTCCTGTGTGGTCGTAAAATTTTACGAGCTACCAAGGAGTGGGGGTTGCAGAACATTTCCTTTTGAGAAAGTTAAAGTGAGGAGAGACATTTCCTAAAGTATGAGCTTGCAACTTATACTCTTCACATAACA